>NC_057813.1:652662445-652728761 GCF_018294505.1 Triticum aestivum
CTGCAGCAGCGTGGTGGCTGATCCACCCATCCAAGGAGGTGTTATGGTGTTGGAAATATGCCCTAGAGGCAATAATGATTATATTATTTATTTCCATGTTTAATTAAGAGTTTATTTTCTTTTCTATAACTAATATGATTCTTGAATATGTGATCTAGAGGAGAACTTATAAGCACGTGTAGAATGATAAACGTTAAAGCCAAATTCCTAGTCTGGCCTCTAGGACTAGCTCAAGTGTTGTGTGATGATCATGTTTTGCTAATCATGGGCATTTGGTTAAGTGTAACTGTAACATCCCAAATTTCAATTTGGATGTTATACATAGATCATTATATGCATATCATATTTATTCTTGCATTTTGTTGTGATTCTAGAAATCTTAAGCAACTCAAGGACCCAAGGGGAGAGTTGGAGGTTCCACAAAATTCATATTTGAAGTTATTTCAAATTTGAAGAAAGGATCAATTTGATTTTATTATTTTCTATCCAATTTTTTCCAATATTAAAAATATATGAGAGCAGATAATATGACTTCTTCAAACTAAGGGAAATATTGGAGGAAGAATTTTAAAATCAAATTGTGATTTTATTGGTATTTTATTTGAATTAGAAAAATATTGCATTTTTTAAAATTGCATCTTAGTCCATGAAAATGTTCACCTTGTCCTAAATATTAGGTTTGGACGGTGAAAATTGTTTCTGAAATTTTCAGAAATTTTCTTATATCTATTTAAGATTTATCCTTGCGGAGAAAATTGTTTAAAAAAAGTTTCGGAACGACTGGGCCGAAGCCCAGCCGCCAACGGCCTCGTCCTCGAGCGCGGGACGAATCCCGCCGCCGCACGCCGCCGAGTCCGGCTAGGACTCCGCGCGTCGCCGCCCCCTCCTCTAAGCCGCGCACCCCTCTGAGGCTTTATAAGCAGCCCCGAGGCCGATGCCTCCTCCTCGTCTCGCCACCACCGCCTTGCAGCCCCACCACCATCACCGCCGCCGCCGCCCCGCAAGCCCGCGCCGCCGCAGCCGACGCCACCGCCGATCCGTCGCCGACGCCACCGTTGATCGCAGTCGGTTTTTCTCTGAAAGCCGATAAGAACCATTGCTTCTCCAATTATTTTTATTTCTGTTTTTTTTTATTTTGACGGCTTAGATCGGTTTAGTTTCGGTTTTCTTATTTAACAAACGGTTTTCATCGTATAAGTTCTGTTAGCGAACGTTCGCGCCGTAGGATTTTTCTTTTTTGTTTATTTTCGGCCAGGGACCTATTCACAAATAGTTTTATCACGATTTAGCCCCTGATCTTTAAACTAGCATAACTTTTTACTCGTTTATCCAAATTAGATGAAACCAACGCCTAAATCTTCTATCGTTCTGTTCTTTATAGATAACCAACTTGAACATGATTTTGGTACTGTAAAATTTGAGTTTAGTCTAGATTAGTAAACAATCTTGTTTAGTTCGTATTTTGAGTTTTGTTGCTTCGTTTGAATTGAATCTTTTTGCAAATCGTAGCTAATCACTTGTACCTATTGTAAAGATCCACTACAAGAAATATGTCAACTTGTGACCTTGACTATTGATCCCTGAAAGGTCATTGTTTTTCATCTGCGACCTTTTTGTTACCAAAAACAGAAGGTCAAAAGCTGGCGGTCGTGACCTCAAATTAACGACCTTCTCTGTGAGAATCTCGTAGACGTTTACGACCAAAATAGAAGGTCGTTGAACCCATGACCTTTTGTTTTGGTCACTGGCTGTATGCCCAGGCCACGTCCGATCCGATGTGGCAATCTGACATGGCAAAATTAACCAATTGAGAAGGTCTTTGACAAGATTCAGCCTGGTCCATTTCAATGCTTTAGATGGGCCGAGCCCATTAATTCAACCTTTTTAATATATAGTTTTTTGCTAATTTTCGCTAACTACATGGGCCTAGCCCAGTAATTCAGCCTTTTTATTTCAAGGCCTCATCTATTTCGCAGTCCATTTCATTAAGCCCTTTTGTATCATATTTGCATCATTGCATAATATTCCCCGCACTATTGTTTGGGCCATTGCCTTTTTAGAGCCCAAATATTATTCGATCCAATAGAACATTCAATCTTTTTCAATCATATATTTCAATTTTACACATTTCAACACTAAACAATAAATAATTTTCTCAATTAAATGATCAAATCCAGAAATCACTAAATGAAACTCAAAACAGCACGTACACGACTACACGATCCATCAAGTGTCATACAATCAAATACACAGGCACCAAAACATGGTGGCAACATCAACTAAGACTATGATGCACAACTCCAGGCTGATCTTTGGTCACAGTAGCAGCCACCTCGACAACATAAGATCCTGATCTATATAAATTATTTACTTAAAGATTCTTCTCCTGGAGTTCCTTGTACACAAACTTTTGACGAATAAAGGCCAAAAATCTGCGGATTATAAATCAGAAAAGTTAGGGAACATGATCAAGTGTAGCCGTGCATATAACATTCTCCTAACAATGAAACATAGCTGCAGAATTTGAGATCTAATAAGAAACCATGCATATAACATTCTCATAACAACAAAACTGAGATATATTTGGAAAGGGCAAATGACAAGTATCAACCTACTGCTAGATAACAGAGCAAACATGTCAAAATTATTCAGATATCCTGATGTGTGTGTCACATTATACATGCATCAAGCTTCAGGCCATCAATTTTAGGATGAGTAGATACCTAACTTCATGTCGATGATATGGATGGGGCTGCAGTAGAACATCTGGTAAGCATCATCTTTGACGCTGAACGTTGCAGATACTTGTCCATTTAGTAGTCTATCATGCGGTCCTGCCATCGCGCTAGAGAGGATATGATAAGTCTAAAATACTATTAGCAGCCCACAATTCTAAAAAGGTGCTCTAAGATAGTGAACTAGTGGATATCACTCAAGTAAACTATTTTACTCCTTACATACAACAGTCAGGAATTAGTACAGTGAAGCAGGAGTAAGCTAATCATATAACATAAGGGTCGGGAATTCTATGCCTATTATTAAGAAAAAATGATACAAGTTAAGACTTTGTTTAACAGTAGGTCTAAGAAAATAAACTGTGCATTTGATGAGAATATAGCAACAGATTAAGAGCATATTGTTCAGCATCACACAGATAGTAGAACAATGCTACAAGAAGCTATTTGCATAAAGTAGAGAAGTACAAAACAACCTATTGACCATCCTACTGGTAGCAAGGACATAAAGATAATCACTTAATAAGATAAGAAGCAGACATGAATCACACAACTATGTACAATTCAATATCCCAGCTAAGAGTGAACATGTATTCAACATTTCCTGCATTTCAATACATGCACGACAGATTCATAGCAAAACTATATATAGTTGTACAAACATGCATGAACAGGAAAGCAACCAAACTACAAGAACATACAAGGAAACAGAGGAATCACTATAACCCATGGAGTGACAAGCACATACATGAACTCAAAGTAATGCCCAGCTAGACCAAAAGAAGCTGGATTAGTCGAAAGCACATATATGAGACGTGTTGTCGAGTCCCGCAGCCACCAACTCGCGCCGCTCGCCGCTGCGATCACCACCTTCGTTGTCGACGCGGCGGTGCTGCCAGACCTGCAAAAAACAGAGGAGGCGTGAATGGACATCACACTTGCCAACAAATTAACTATGCTACAGAATCATTTCATTAAAAAATTTGATTCAGGAACTAGCTTACTGAGTATGAAAAAAATGCTTAGAATAAAAATCATTTCAAGAAATGTTGAAGTAGCTAAAAAAACAAATTAAGCTATACCATTTCAGGAAAATGTGTAAGCTGTTCAACTTTTCTCACATTCACTCCAGCTGCTTCCAAACTTGATGATGTACCACCAGTGGGGACCCATGTTAATTGACTAGTTGTTCAAACACATGGGTCCCTAATCGAGTATCACCGGATAGAACTAGACAACAGATACAAAATGTTCTCAAAAAGACAGAACATTAACTAGTGTGTGTAGTACAGTGTGCCTAATGATTTAGTCTGCATGGTTTAGATGCTACTAGTACACATGGAAATTTTTATAGTCAGGAACAGAGAAGACAGTGCTGCAGGACCTGGGATACCAAATTAATCTTGGAAATGAAAATTGCAATAGGTACTAGATGTATATTGCTATAGATAAACCAATAGTAGTACTACTACTAGATGAAAAGATGTTGCATGGTAAATCTCCAAAGTATACAACCAAGAATATAAGAATAAACCTGTTTCATTACATAGTACTGCTATGTAATTGAAATGCAAAACATACATCTCCCATGTTCAGCAATCAGGAAACCATGGAGTTTCTACTACTCCTACATCAAAAAGCTGGTTATTTGAGATGCTAATGTTTACTTTTGAAGTACAGTTATGGTTATCTCAAAGAATTTGTGCCTCATAAACATGCATGGAATTTCTATCTCAAAGAAGTATACATATTTATCTTGTTTAATTAGGCCAGCAATGCAAAACAACCATGCAGAAATGTCAGGGCAACAGAGCAGCAAGGTACCATGCATAAGTAACACTACAGATATGTTAGACCAAAAGATGTGAGCGACGGTAGACTACACTAACACTAACTAGGTAACAGAATTACTTAAGACTGTAGCCCGGGAATTTGTTATTCACGCTAATATAAAATTCGCTCAAATGGAACCTTGGAAACACCCTTTCCCAAGTAGTTAGATCCACCGTCCCTCAGTTCCAAAGCTTCATAAAGACCTACAGAAGAGGGATGATTTAGCCAAGATTAGTTCAACAAAAATAATAAAATAACATTCGGTAAATAATGATACAAATAAGAGTTTGGAACAGGATGCCTTTTGGTGAAGTGTCTGTCAGGGAGAAGTGATTCAGAGTTTCAAAGTAAAGTTGTTTCTGAATACTAGTAGTGTAATTAGCTAGCTAGATGTGTGCAGGAAAGCTACTGTTCCTATTGGGTTGCAGCTTGTACTAGTTAGCTAGCTAGCTAAGGACTTGATAGTACTCTTTTTCCAGATAAAGAGCTGATGCTGCTAGTCCAATCACACAGTTTTAACCAGATTAGAGCAAAGACAACACACCAACGGCAGAACCAAGACCAAGTCTCGGCAATCCAATAGGAATCTCCGGAGCTCCATACATCGCCACACACACGGCCACGCACCACCTGGCCGCCCCCATCGTAAGTTTTCAACACACCACCACACCCGACATTGCAGCAAGCGCGCATGCGCTCACGCACATAGCACCGGTGCAAGGTCATGGGGGCACGCAGGTCATACCTGTGTGGGCATCGGTACTCGTCGCGGTAGAGCACAAGCTGGCGGTCAAACACAGTGAGCACGAGCTGGCCGTGTGGGTATCAGCTTCCCCTGATGACAGAATTATGCAAGTCAAAAACTCAATCAAGAACTGTAATGGTATATGCAATGCAGCAAACAATAATATTTTTTTCGTTTAGAAGTTGAGATGTCCCTGTGACTCGGTGGTGTCATGATTCTAAGCGTGGAATTGCAATTCTAAGCAAGCCTGGAGTATGATAGTGGTACATGACAGTATGTAGAACAGCAAGAGTAAACGCTAGGAATTAGGGATTTTAGGAGTAAGCAATTGTGTTCATCGAGAGACCGTAGCGAGCAAGCATCAGAGGGCCCAAGTGAGCCATGGCGTCGTCACGAGCTCAGTGACAAGTATTGGAGGTGAGGGACAGAGAAGGAGAGGAAGAGGGTACCTTGAAGACCTCCATGTCCATGGCATCGTCGAGCGCGGGGTTCTGTCCCAGCCGAGCGGCACACAGGTCTGTCGTCGTGTGGAAGAGCGGCGTTGGAGGGCGCGGCTGCGTGTCGGTGGAAGACGGCGGAGGCGTCCACCACGAGCACCTCTGTCGCCTCGCCGGTGCATCGCATGGAGATCATGGAGCGCGGGCACCTGACCTGCTCGATCTGGATGCCCCAACACCGAGGAAGATAGGGTGAGGAGAGGATGGGGCGGATGGATCTAGGAATGCCAGGTACATGAACCACCCGGTGTTCTTGTTCAGATCCGGCGGGGGCACCGCCTGTACATACTGATCCCCTCGCCCTACCGGCACGCGCGTGCTGTGGGGCGGTGGCTCCTCCCGTCCGGCTCGGTGTCGCAGGTATGGAGATAGGGCGAGGGGAGAGGGGCAGCGGCGGCAAGGTCGCTGGTGATGGAGCACGGCGGCGGCTGTGGGTAGGGTTTGGGGTGGGGCAGAGAGAGCTGTGGGCATGGCGGATCTGACGGTGCCTGCCTCCTTGATCTAGGGGCCCTGCTGTGGGATAGAAGGTGAGGGGATGTGGAGAGGATCGGGGGCAGTGGGCGGAGGTCGCCGCTGGAGAGGAGGTAGGTGGCGCGGGGGGTGCGGCGGATGTGGAGGAGAGGAGAGGAGAGATCGTGGGGTGGGAAAGGAGTCACGGTTGGTCTGGGGTCGTGCGGTGGCTGGATTGGGATGGTTGGATGGACGAAAAAGGATGTATGCCATGTCATCGATCCATGCCTTCGCTGATCCCACCAATCAGAATTAAGGCTATGTAAAAAATATGTCGTTTTCTCTTATAGTTTTTATCCTTTTATTTAGGGCAAACATTCAACATATTAACCACTTACGCCCCGTTTGATACCTCTGCATTTTCTACGTATTTAAAGAATGCTACGGTTTTTTCAAATACAATGGTTTTAAAGAATACTACGGTTTTTAATACTTCAGTTTTTTAGTACTTTACTATCAAACACAACCTTATAGTTTATTAAAATGAATCAATATAGTGCACATGTGTGTATTTTGGGATGACAAACAATGTTGATTTGGGGGGTTTCATTTTCTTTGCACAATTTTTTTTTCATTTTTCGAGTGCATAAAAAGGGTTTTTTGTGAAGAACCTAACAAATATTTTTCCCAAAATTGTACCAAATCATTTTTCTAAAATACTAGGCCATATTTAATGCACAATTGACCAAATGGTTTGGTGTCAAAATATTTGATCCACCTCTCGTGAAAAAAGACAAATTTCTGCCGATTTAGTAGGAAGCGGGTCAAATTTGAACTGCAGCTGCCTCGTAGTTTGCTCTTTATTTCTTCCAAAAATCATTTATAGGTACATAAGTATCTGTTTAATCGGACAAACATCAAAAGTTTTCCAAGATTCAACCACTAGCTAGGAACTGTCAAGCCCGCCGTTTTGACCGCATTTTGAAACGGGCCTAAAAATTCAAAAAAATCAAAAAATGGAAACCATTCGCATTGTGTCATTATATGTGACCAAGTTGCGAGACAAAATAGTAATTTGTAATACGTCAATTATTTTTAAAAAATGTTCTCAGAAATGAGCTATCATGCGTGAAGATTCATGACTTTCAAGCCAAATGATCAATCTTATGGTCACATTCATGGCATAGTTTGTTCAAATGATCTCATATTGTGCACAAGGGTGCATCTTGGAATTCCAAACAATGTTGTCTAAGGAAGTTTTTATTTTCTTTGCACGAAAAATTCATTTCCATTTTTTGAGTGCCCGAAATGAGTTTTTTGTGTGAAGGACCTACCATATTTTTTTTCCAAAATTGTACCAAATCATTTTTCTAAAATACTAGGCCATATTTAATGCACAATTGGCCAAATGGTTTGGTGTCAAAAGCCTTGATCCAACTCTGGTGAAAAAGACAAATTTCTGTCGATTCAGTAGGAAGCGGGTCAAATTTGAACTGCAGCTGCCTCGTAGTTTGCTTTTTATTTTTTCGAAAAATCATTTCTAGGTACATAAATATCTATTTAATAAGAGAAACATCAAAAATTTTCCAAGATTCAACCACTAGCTAGGAACGGTCAAGCCCAACGTTTTGACCGTATTTTGAAACGGGCATAAAAAATTCAAAAAAATCAAAAAAAATGGAAAACCTTCGCATTGTATCATTATATGTGATCAAATTGAAAGAAAAAAATAGTAAACTTGTAATATGGCAATTATTTTAAAAAATTGTTCTCAGAAATGAGCTATCATGCGTGAAGATCCATGGCTTTCAAGCCAAATGATCAATCTTATGGCCACATTCATGGCATAGTTTGTTCAAATGATCTCATATTGTGCACAAGGGTGCATATTGGAATTCCAAACATTGTTCCCTAAGGGAGTTTTCATTTTCTTTGCACAGAAAAATCATTTTCCATTTTTCGAGTGCCCGAAATGAGTTTTTTTGTGAAGGACCAACCATATATTTGTTGCAAAACTGGACCAAATTCAATTTTCTAAAATACTAGGCCATATTTAATGCACAATTAACAAAATGGTTGGGTGTCAAAAGTTTTGATCCACGTTTGGTGAAAAAGACAAATTCCCACCGATTCAGTAGGAAGCGGGTCAAATTTGAACTGCATCTACCTCATAGTTTGCTTTCTATTTTTTCCAAAAATCATTTCTAGGTACATAAGTATCTATTTAATCAGACAAACATCAAAAGTTTTCCAAGATTCAACCACTAGCTAGGAACGGTCAAGCCCACCGTTTTGACCACATTTTGAAACGGGCATAAAAATTTCAAAAAAAATAAAAAAATTGGAAAACCTTCGCATTATGTCATTATATGTGACCAAGTTTTCAGGAAAAATAATAAACTTGTAATACGGCAATTATTTTAAAAAAGTGTTCTCAGAAATGAGCTATCATGCGTGAAGATTCATGACTTTCAAGCCAAATGATCAATCTTACGGCCTCATTCATGGCATAGTTTGTTCCAATGATCTCATATTGTGGACAAGGGTGCATCTTGGAATTCCAAACAATGTTGCCTAAGGGAGTTTTCATTTTCTTTGGACAGAAAATTAGTTTTCCATTTTTTTAAGTGCCCGAAATGAGTTTTTTTTTGTGAAGGACCTACCATATATTTTTTCCAAAATTGTACCAAATCATTTTTCTAAAATACTAGGCCATATTTAATGTACAATTGACCAAATGGTTTGGTGTCAAAAGCCTTGATCCAACTCTGGTGAAAAAGACAAATTTCTGCCGATTTAGTAGGAAGCGGGTCAAATTTGAACTGCACCTGCCTCGTAGTTTGCTTTTTATTTTTTCCAAAAATCATTTCTAGGTACATAAGTATCTATTTAATCCGAGAAACATCAAAAGTTTTCCAAAATTCAACCACTAGCTAGGAATGGTCAAGCCCGGCGTTTTGAGCGCATTTTGAAACGGGCATAAAAAATTCAAAAAATTCAGAAAAAATGGAAAACCTTCGCATTGTATCATGATATGTGACCAAGTTGACAGAAAAATAGTAAACTTGTAATATGGCAATTATTTTAAAAAAGTGTTCTCAGAAATGAGCTATCATGCGTGAGCCATGTTGGGTGCTGATGAAGACCCAATGCCCCTGAATGGAAACCCTCATCCTATGCCAGGGCATGTTCCCCCACAACCCTTCTGGGGAATGCCACCGTTTCCTGCTTTGGGTTGGGATGCCAATCCTGCAAATGGTCAACATCAACCGGAGCAACGTCATGACTGGGGCGTTGATCAACCAGAGCAGCCTGAGCCTGCACATAATGCTGATGGATGGGGCCCTTGGGATGAGGCTATAGCTGCACAGAACGATCAACTGCATGAGCCTAAAGTTCAAGGAGCCCAAGATCAGAACTCCATGGTGCTGAATACCTCCTTGGTGTCCAACAGTTCTTCTGATGAGCAGCCAGCAGACGTTAAAGTTGTCCAACAGGTTGTGGTCTAGGAAAATTTGGAGCGTGCAATTGTCCCCTTCATTCCTCCAGCTGTCCATCCACCAATGGTTATTCTTGATCCAATCCATCTGGGTATTGTCAGGGTGGTGTTTGGTCCGGTTCTTCCACCTGCCATGGTGTGGGAGCGTTCTTTTAAGAACCTTCTGCCGGATTTTGAGATTCAGAACATTCACAGGCCTGTTTGTCTCTCTGTGCTCCCACCGGCGGTTTTGCCCATGAGGATCTGGCCCTAGGAGCTGGAGCACTCCTTCCAGTCTTTGTTTGGCCAGGCTACTACTAGAATGATTGGAGGAGCTGCATCACAGATTATTTACCCGAGGGTTCTTCTGCGGAGCCAGTTGAGCAGGATGATTTTGAAGGAGCTGCAGCATTGGTGGATATACCTGAGGTTTTTTCTGAGGAGCCAGTTCAACATGATGATTTTGACTTTTCTTCCAAGACTCCATCCATGTTAGGCAAGTCCAAACGTGGCCGTCGTCAGGGCACCAAGCTGGTTCGTTCTCCAGAGGATTTTTCCACCAGGAGAATGACCCGCAGTTGCGCCAAGAATTCAGGCTTCAAACCTATTTCTGCAATCCCCAACAAACCCTCTTCTCTACGATGTCCTCGAGCTAAGAAGCCTAGGTATGGTTCTGTCTCTCGGGAGGAGAGCTCGTCTGCTGCGAGGAGCAAAGCACGACAGCTCCACCACCAACCCTAATTAGTCTCATGCAGCGTATTGGAGAATCGCTTGGGATTTCACCAGAGAAGCTCACCAAGGACAAGCTTATGGCACGTCCTGAAAAGATGGACCAGCACAAAGATCGTGATGATAAGTGAAGAATCAAGATGTCAGTTGGGCGGGAATGCACTATCATTCCTTTTTTGTTATGGTTTTAGTGTCCGTCAGCTTGTTATTTTGTGTCTGCGGTCTGAACTATCCTCTGTTACCCGTGGCATTAAGCTGTGGGTTGTTTATGGTCTTAGCGTTGTCAGCACTAGGCCTATGTCTGAACTCCTATTATCTATTTGCCTGTATGAACATGTTGGCTGTTATCTTCTCTGTTATGCAGTGAAGATGTTTGGTTACCTCCTTGAGTTTCTTTATGGATAATCCACGTTTTCGTAATTGGAAAGTTCTGTGCTGGAATGTGCGTGGTTTAAACTCTGAGAAACGCCAGCGAGATGTTCGTGCTAAGATTGAGGAAAGTAACTGCTCAATAGTTTGTTTACAAGAAACGAAATGTGAATCTTTTGACCTCAAGTCTATCCGACAATTTTGCCCATGAAGATTTGATAATTCTGCGTTTGCTCCCTCGCATGGGGCCTTTGGAGACATTCTAGTTGTTTGGAATTCTGCTTTTTTCTCTGGATGTCTCATTGAAATCCAGCGTTTTGCTCTCGTGGTGTCCTTTACTTCTGTCCACAACTCTGAAGTTTGGAATCTGGTTTCGGTGTATGGCCCTTGTGACGGCCTATTACGTGATGATTTTGTTCAGTGGTTATATCATCTTCAAATACCTGTTGATGCTAACTGGTTGTTGCTGGGTGATTTCAATTTCATTAGATCTTTGGACAACAGGAACCTACCTGGTGGTAACGTTAACGATATTTTTCTGTTCAATGAGATTATTGGGCATCTCGGCTTATTGTAATTGCCGTTGAAGGGAAGGGCCTATACCTGGTCAAATATGCAGTAACAACCTCTCCTTGAGTAGTTGGACTGGTTTTTAACATCTAGTTCTTGGATCTCTTTGTACCCTAATACGCTTGTGCACCCCCTTGCTTGCACGGGTTCTGATCATATCTCGTGTTTGGTTTTGATTGACACCACCATCCCTAGAGCAAAAGTTTTCCGGTTTGAAAATTACTGGGTGGACTTACCTGGATTTATGGATTGTGTCACGGCTTCATGGAATGCTCCCTTAGCTTGCTCGGGTTCGGCAGCTACTATTATTTCTAAGAAGTTCAAGCGCCTTAGGAGTGATCTTAAGCGTTGGCATATTAATCTTGCCTCCATCAAGAAAGTTATTCTTACCTGCTCCAAAGTGATTCTTTGTTTGAATACTCTAGAGGAATGCATGCCCCTCACAATCCCAGAGTTCAATTTCAGAAAAATAGTAAGCTCCACCACGAGGATTTTCTTCGGTTGTAGTATATTTACTGGAAGCAGCGTTGCACTATTCGTTACATCAAAGTTGGTGAGGAAAACTATTTTTCCATGCAATGGCGTCTAAGAGGCTGAGGAAAAACAGCATTGCTAGTCTGGTGTCTGATGCTGGTGTTACTGTTCATGATCATGACCAAATGGTGGGAATTCTGTCGCACTCTTTTAAATCAAGGATGGGCCAGTCCAGGGGGGTCCGCATGGGCTTTTGTTTGGCCGATCTCATCCAACCCATTGATGGCCTGCATGATCTGTCCAGGCCTTTCTCACAAGCTAAAATTGATAAGGTCTCGAAGGAAATGCCTACGGACAGGGCCCCTGGGCCTGATGGTTTTAATGGAATTTTTGTTAAGAAATGCTGGCCCATTATTTCGAAGGATTTTTTGAATTTGATTGAGCAATTTGCTGCTGGTTCGCTCAGCCTTGAGGGCATCAATGGCTCTTTGATAACTCTTATACCCAAAATGCTTGCTCCTCAGGGTCCTAGGGATTTCAGGCCAATCTCCTTGACCAACACTTGCCTCAAGTTCTTAACTAAGTTACTTGCTAATAGGTTGCAGTTGGTGATTCTAAAATGTATCCACAAAAATCAGTATGGGTTTCAGAAATCAAGATCCATTCAGGATTGTCTGGCGTGGGCCTTTGAGTACATTCATCAGTGCAAGCAATCCCGGAGACCTATTCTGATTTTGAAGCTGGATTTTGCTAAGGCTTTTGATACGATTGGGCATGAGGCCATCCTATTAATCTTGCAGCAGAAGGGCTTTGATGTTAAATGGTTAGGTTGGGTTAAGGAAATCTTATCTTATGGTTCTTCTTCGGTTTTGTTAAATGGGGTGTCAGGCAAGCAATTTCAGTGCAAGTGCGGTGTTAGACAAGGGGACCCCCTATCTCCTTTGCTTTTTGTAATTGCTGTTGATCTTCTGCAAACCATGGTCAACAGAATGCTGGCTGATGGAGTCCTCACCCTGCCAATTCCCTCCCATGATCCACATTTCCCCATCATCCAATATGCTGAGGATACTATATTATTAGTACCTGCAGTTGACTCCCAACTCATTGCACTCAAGGAAATGTTGGATGTTTTCTACGCTTCAACTGGTCTCAAGGTGAATTTTCAGAAATCTACTATGGTGCCCCTTAATGTGGACAATGAGGAGGCCATTAGTCTTGCGGCTGTGTTTGGATGCTCTTTGGGGATGGTTCCTTTCACTTAATTAGGCCTTCCCATGGGAACTACCAAGCCAAGGATTATTGATCTCATGCCTTTGGTTGATAGGATGGAATGAAGGCTTTCTTCTAGCTCTGCCATGCTGAACCAGGGCTCCAGGCTCCAGTTGCTTACCTCTGTGTTGTCCTCTATGCCCATTTATTTCCTCTGTACCTTGGACATACCAATTGGCATTATTAAACAGTTGGAACGAATTAAAAGGCAATGCCTCTGGCATGGCAATTTAGACACTCCCAAACAGTCTCTGGCAGCATGGGACTTGGTTTGCAGGCGCAAGGATAAAGGTGGTCTTGGCATAATCAACTTGCACCTGCAGAATCAGGGCTTACTCATTAAGCATCTTCATAAATTTTACAACAAGGATGACATCCTTGGGTCTCTCTTATTTGGAGAACTTATTATGATGGTGTTGTTCCCCAGGCCACAGTGTTGTGTGGCTCGTTCTGGTGGAGGGATGTGTTCAAGTTGGTTGATTCTTACAGAGCAATCTCTACATCCACTGTGAATCAGGGAGACTCTATTTTTTGGTCTGATAGTTGGATGTTGCACAATTCAAACAGACCACTTCGGGACATCTGCCTCACTTATTCTCTTTTGTCAAGGATGACAAGATCTCTGCCATGGATTTCTTGGATTCTGAGAATGTGACATCAATGCTTCATTTACCAAGCTCCAGCACAACAGCTTCAAAACTTGAACACCTCCTTCATTGGGTCACTTTGTTGCAAAGAGATGTTGCAGTTCCTGATGTGTGGTCTTGCCCTTCAAAATCTGGTTACTCTGCTAAGAGCTTCTACGCCATCATGTACACACACCTTCCGCCAATTTCTCCTTGTGTTTGACTTTGGAGATGCTCATGCACGATGAAAATCAAGGTTTTTGGTTGGTTGCTCTTCTTTGATCACCTGAACACTCGAGACCTCCTTCTCAGAAGACATTAGAGGACTGACCAAGATGAAAAATTTTGTGTGCTTCGTCCTGCCCGTCTGCATGAATATAGGTTTCATCTTTTCTTCAACTGCAATTTCAGTCAACGGGTATGGTGTTATCTGCAGATTGACTGGTTGGGGGACATGATGTGACCTCCTTCCTATTGCACGCCAAGAAGAATTTTCAGCAACCTTTCTTCTTTAAGGTTATGCTCGCTGCCACCTGGTGCATTTGGACTACCAGGAATGTGAAGATCTTCAGATCAGAGAGGGCTTCGTTTGGCGTGTGGAGGTGTAAATTTGTACATGATATCAACTTGTTGTACCATAGAGTGAGGGAGAGTCTTAAACCTGCTTTCTTATCTTGGGTTAATAATCTCCCTTAGATTGTTGTATATTGTATCATAGGTAAGTAGGTAAGCTTTCCTCTTTCTTCACAGCCCTTTACTAGTTTGTAATTAGGTGGACTTCTATTATTTTATTTGCATAAAAGACTGTGGAGCTGTTGCTTCACAATAAATAGTCAAAAAAAAAGATCCATGGCTTTCAAGCCAAATGATTGATCTTATGGCCACATTCATGGCATAGTTTGTTCCAATGATCTCATATTGTGCATAAGGATGCATATTGGAATTCCAAACAATGTTTCCTAAGGGAGTTTTCATTTTCTTTGCACGGAAAAAATCATTTTCCATTTTTCGAGTGCCCGAAATGAGTTTTTTTTGTGAATGGCCTACCATATATTTGTTGCAAAATTGGACCAAATCAATTTTCTAAAATACTAGGCCATAATTAATGCACAATTGACAAAATGGTTGGGTGTCAAAAGTTTTGATCCACCTTTGGTGAAAAGACAAATTCCCGCCGATTCGGTAGGAAGCGGGTCAAATTTGAACTGCAGCTACCTCATAGTTTGCTTTCTATTTTTTCCAAAAATCATTTCTAGGTACATAAGTATCTATTTAATTAGATAAACATCAAAAGTTTTCCAAGATTCAACCACTAGCTTGGAACGGTCAAGCCCATCGTTTTGACCGCATTTTGAAACGGACATAAAAATTTCAAAAAAAAGAAAAAAATTGGAAAACCTTCGCATTGTGTCATGATATGTGACCAAGTTTTCAGGAAAAATAATAAACTTGTAATACGACAATTATTTTAAAAAAGTGTTCTCAGAAATGAGCTATCATGCATGAAGATTCATGACTTTCAAGCCAAATGATCAATCTTATGGCCACATTCATGGCATAGTTTGTTCCAATGATCTCATATTATGCACAAGGGTGCATCTTGGAATTCCAAACAATGTTCCCTAAGGGAGTTTTCATTTTCTTTGCACAAAAAATTCATTTTCCATTTTCCGAGTGCCTGAAATGAGTTTTTTTTGTGAAGGACCTACCATATATTTGTTGCAAAATTGGATCAAATCAATTTCTAAAATACTAGGAAATATTTAATGCACAATTGACCAAATGGTTGGGTGTAAAAAGTTTTGATCCACTTCTCGTGAAAAAGACAAATTCCTGCCGATTCAGTAGGAAGCGGGTCAAATTTGAACTATAGCTACCTCGTAGTTTGCTCTTTATTTTTTCCAAAAATCATTTCTAGGTACATAAGTATCTATTTAATCAGAGAAACACCAAACAAATTCCAAGATTCAACCACTAGCTAGGAACGGTCATTCCCGCCATTTTGACCGCATTTTGGAACAGGCATAAAAAATTCAAGAACAATCAAAAAATTGGAAAACCTTCACATTGTTTCATCATATGTGGCCAAGTTACCAGCAAAAATTATAAACTTGTAATACGGCAATTATTTTTAAAAAGTGTTCTCAGAAATGAGCTATCATGTGTGAAGATTCATGGCTTTCAAGCCAAATGATCAATCTTATGGCCACATTCATGGTATAGTTTGTTCAAATGATCTCATATTGTGCACAAGGGTGCATATTGGAATTCCAAACAATGTTGCCTAAGGGAGTTTTCATTTTCTTTGCACGGAAAAATCATTTTCCATTTTTCGAGTGCCTGAAATGAGGTTTTTTTGTGAAGGACCTACCATATATTTTTTCCAAAATTGTACCAAATAATTTTTAGAGAATACTAGGCCATATTTAATGCACAATTGACCAAATGGTTTGGTATCAAAAGCCTTGATCCAACTCTGGTGAAAAATACAAATTTCTGTCGATTTAGTAGGAAGCGGGTCAAATTTGAACTACAACTACCTCGTAGTTTGCTCTTTATTTTTTCCAAAAATCATTTCTAGGTACATAAGTATCTATTTAATCAGAGAAACATCAAAAGTTTTCCAAGATTCAACCACTAGCTAGGAACGGTCAAGCCCGTCGTTTTGACGACATTTTGAAACGGGCATAAAAAATTCAAAAAAAATTCAAAAAACTAGAAAACCTTTGCATTGTGTCATTATATGTGACCAAGTTTCCAGGAAAAATAATAAACTTGTAATACGGAAATTATTTTAAAAACGTGTTCTAAAAAATGAGCTATCATGCGTGAAGATTCATGGCTTTCAAGCCAAATGATCAATCTTATGGCCACATTCATGGCATAGTTTGTTCAAATGATCTCATATTGTGCACAAGGGTGCATCTTGGAATTCCAAACAATGTTGCCTAAGGGACTTTTCATTTTATTTGCACGGAAAATTCATTTTCCATTTTCTAAGTGCGTGAAATGAGTTTTTTTGTGAAGGACCACCATATATTTGTTGCAAAATTGGACCAAATCAATTTTCTAAAATACTAGGCCATATTTAATGCACAATTGACAAAATGGTCGGTTGTCAAAAGTTTTGATCCACCTCGGGTGAAAAAGACAAATTCGTGCCGATTCAGTAGGAAGCGGGTCAAATTTGAACTGCAGCTGCCTCATAGTTTGCTATTTATTTTTTCCAAAAACCATTTCTAGTTACATAAGTACCTATTTAATCATAAATACATGGTTTGGTGGCGATACGTTGAGCTTTTGACGGTGGCCGAGGGCCCCAACTCTAGAGCGCGTAAACTCACATGCCCGCCGCATGGTCACCGCGTGACCATGGCATTGCCATGTGTTCTGGGTGGCCTAGGCATGTCTAGTGGGTTGGGCACTCCCCAGGTAGGTTCTAGGAAGAAAATCACAACATAAGATTCTCACGAGGAGACCGATCGATACTCAAACATGAATAAGCAGCCAAGTGTTTGATTAGCTCTATGGGAAATGCACATGGCTAATGGGCGTGAGTTTTGGCTGAGGATGATCAGTTACTAAGAAGACTGTCTTCACAAATTTTCAGCTTAAAAGCAGGAGCCTAGGTGGTACTTGCTTTGCAAAGTACAACACTGGACATAAATACGAATGTTGAAGCTGGGCTCAAAATAATGAATGGATTGAGCTGGAATTTGGTGGAGGATGGTTATTTGGGCATAGGAAAGCACTGTAGAGAATGGATAGCATTTGGAAATGCCAATGTGGTACTTCCTTCACAAAGTGTTTTTCTGAACAGAATAGGAAAATGAATATTTTTGAATTATTTTTGAACTTGGAAAGGAAGTTTTTTTTACATATTTGACGAAGATATGACCCAAAGAATTTATGAGATTTTTTTCGGAATTTTGGCAATGTCGGAAATATAGGTTGCTTCACAACCTAGGGCAAAAACTGCCACATGGACATGACACATAGGCAAAACTGATGAGGTGGCGCCTAGTCATAGCAACCCACCACAATTTACAAGGTTATGACCATCTATATTGGTCACGATCAGCTAGAAATAAGGCAGCGGACCAGTGCTATCTGCTTTATGACCATTTCGTGTAAGGAAATTACGTCCTTTTTGACCAAAATGGTCGTTATAGTTTAGGGTTTGGAGCCCCCCGAACAGCTTTTGACCAATTGGTCTGAAATGGTCATAGATCTATGACCAATTCTTCCAGGGTCACTGACGGAAGGTCACTAGTTGGCATATTTCCTGTAGTGATCAAATCTTCATGATAATAATGCTGTTAGGTTTTACTTTTCTTAGTCTAAGTCGTTTGCTTGTTTCGTGTTCGATTTGGATATTTTCTCGGTTTTCTCGTTGTTTCGTTTGCTTTTGTATGCTACTGTTTGTCTATGCTAGATTACCCGGAGTGCGAAGCTTGTAACTACGAGTCTCAAGAGTTTGCAGATCATTAGCAAGGCAAGTTACACTTTGATCATACTCTTTTATACCCAGTTTTTACTATGCATTAGTATTGCCCCTCAAATATTTGCATGAGTAGGATTGGGAACACGTGGTTTGGTTGTAGTGCTTGAGGTAGGAACCTAATACCTTTTGAACACCCCGAGAATATACGTTATGCTTATTTATTGCTTAGCCATGCTTGTAGATGGGGATTGGATCGTGTTTCACACATGGAAGTTTGAGAGTTATTTAATCATCGATAACATTAAGGTGACAACTTTAATATACATCTGGGTGGATTGGTTGAGGCACCTGGGGAACCCAGTGTTGTCTGTTTCAGGAAATCCCGGAGTACCCGTGTGATTTTTCCTACGGTTTGCCACCCATGCTCAAAGGGATCATAAGATTCTTCATGCTAGAAACTTTCGTGTGCAGCCACAAGCCATTATGGGCTCTTGTATAGTTGAGTAACTTGCGTGAGCTCTTGAAGAGGTGGACTAGCAAATGTAGGGGAAAGTAGGTGTATCGGTCCACCCGGAGTAGAGGGTTAATGCTTCAGAAAGACTATGTCTCGATCATCCGATCATGGATGCGGTCGAGTCTTGTGGGGAAAAGTGCGCAAACCTCAGCAGAGTGTATAAACTAATCATGGTTAGCCGTGTCCCTGGTTATGTACATCTTGAGTATCTAGTATTTGAATCCATTGATATGATCTCATCATGTTACTTTAATTAATTTATTGGGTTAATGATGATACTTTTAATTGGGATTTGAGTTGGGGTTACCTTCTCAAATAATGGGCAACTTGGGAGTAGTTAAATAAATTTATTCCTTTGTCGTTCGGAAAAACTAGCTTTATGCAAAACCATAAACTTACAGTCTCCACCATCCAAATATTGCATGTAGATATAGTTCTTGCATTTAACTGCTTTACAGTGTAACTCTGCCAGCATATTCAATGTGCCGACCTACATGGCTGCAACGTCTCATGTTGCAGACTACTCAGACGACGAATAAGGTGCGATAGGTCGTTGTTTTGCACTCAGCTATGCCGTTGGAGTTGATGGACTCATTTACCTTCGAAGCTTTCGCATTTATTTAGTTTAGATGGCCTTCAACCATGATATTTTTGTGTAATCATACTCCTTATGAGGACTCGATGTAATAAGTGTGTGATTGAAACTCTGTTATAATTCCTCGAGTACTATGTGTGTTAGCATTACTGATCCAGGGATGACACTGATGCATAGATACTTGACCATTTGAGGTCTGGTCGCTACAAGATGGTATCAGAGCGCACGCTGACTGTAGGACGCGACCACTAGAATAAGACATAGGATTTATCTTCTCTACTCATTTCTATTTCTCCTGTCTTTCTACTCTATAGATGGCGGATACCAGGAACAAGTTCACTCAGCCGAATGACGACACCCTTTTCGGACGCCACTTGAAGGAAGTAACTAAGTATTTGAACATCGGACTACCAAGATTCATAGGGACTTTCTCTACATCTGTACTGGAAGAGGAGCGCTGGAAGATCAAAGTCTGGGTACCTGGGAGGACATACGCACCAACAACAGAGCCTATTGATTTCTACCTGGATGCACCAAGTTGGAGTATAGGAAAGAGCATGGCAGCCCATATCACTTTTGGACGCATATGTCAATTGTTTCACAAGGAGCTGGAGAATACCATTTATCAGATATGTGGCCGCCGAGATAACAAATGGGAGATGATTCGTACCAGGAGGGATGGATCAATTGCAGCTTACATTCAAGAGATGGGAGATCATATTTGTCGACAAGAGAATCAACAAATTATCCACATGAAGAAGATCAAGAAATTGGTGAAGAGAAATAACAACCTAGAAGAGGAACTCAAGTCTGCACGCGATGGATACGAGGAAGAGATTGTTGTACTACTGGAGAAGCAAGAAGACCTGAAGAGGAAGGTAGGAATACCAGTGGAGAATATTAAGCGAGAACCAGCAAAGGAGATCCGTTCGGAGGACTACATCATCTTGGACGACAACGACACGGATAGTGATGCAAATGATGACAGTGATGATGATTACGTTGACGAAGCTGGAGCAGATATCATGGAGTCTTCCTCTGATGAAAATTTCTAGATGACCACCAATGTAACTAGTAGTATCCCTCCAAGTAGTTAGAAATGATCGAGTTTGTAATCATAGCTTAGACCGATTGTGTGATTTTTGTGTGCTATTGAATGATTTGAAATTGATTGTGTTTGTCTCATGAGCATATGGATAGTGAATCTCTCTTAGACCTCAATTCTATTTCTATTTTCTCACCCCTTCTAACCCATCAGATGCCTCCAAGACGTGACAATGGATTTGCCTTCCCACCGGAGCTCACTCAGTTGATCCAACAACAGAATGCCTTGATGCAGATACTAGTTCAGAACCAGAACCAAGGCAACAACAACAACAACAACCCACCACCACCACCCCCTGTTGACCACCTAGCCCATTTCCTAAGGTTGAATCCGCCGGCGTTCTCTAGTAGCACCAAGCCGATTGTTGCAGATGATTGGCTTTGCAAGATTGGAAGAGAGCTGACCATTGCAGGATGCACAGATGCGGAGAGAGTGCAGTTTGCCGCACACCAGCTTGATGGACCCGCAACATCATGGTGGGAGAATTTCACCGCCACTTACCCCATTGACACTATTACAAGGGATAAGTTTCAGCAGGCTTTCTGCACTGCCCATGTTTCAGCAGGAGCTATGAGCATGAAGAAGCGTGAGTTTCGCAACTTGTGGCAAGGAGGGAGAACAGTGGGTCAGTATGTGGATGAGTTTAGCAAGTTAGCACGCTATGCCCCTGATGACGCAGCCAGAGATGCCGCTAAGCAGGAGAAGTTTCTGGAGGGACTCAATGATGAGCTGAGTATGCAGTTGATGGTGGAAACTTTCAACAACTACCAGGAGTTGGTAGACATGGCTCTCATGATTGAAGGCAAGCAACAACAGATTGATAATCGCAAGACGAAGTATGGATAGGGGAGGTACACTTCAGAAGCTCAGCAGAAGCCCCGCTATTCCCCGTACTCAGGAGGACATAACCACAACCATGGAGGCCATAACCATGGAGGACACACGCACAATGGAGCAAGTTCGCACAACCACAGTGGCCCCAAGAATGGCAACGGGAATGGAGT
This sequence comes from Triticum aestivum, assembly GCF_018294505.1. Lineage (NCBI taxonomy): Eukaryota > Viridiplantae > Streptophyta > Magnoliopsida > Poales > Poaceae > Triticum > Triticum aestivum. Next base: position 652,683,883 of record NC_057813.1, read on the forward strand.
AAGCAGCAGCCAGAACCGTTCCAACTCTGCAACACCAGCCAAGAGGGATCTGAGCCACATTACCTATTTGAAGTGCCAGAAGACCGGACATTATGCCACTAAATGTCCTGAAGCAAAGAATGGAAATGGCAATCACTACAAAAAAATACACTTCCGTGATGATACATGTTTGTCACAGTAGGTCGCGTTTTTTGTCATGCATGTACATCCATGACGATTTTATGACAGAATCAAGATAGTCATACATGTGCTGTCGTAGAAGTGTTCCATGACATTATCAAAATTATCATCACGGAAGTGTCCATTTCCATGACGATAAATAGCACGTCACAGAAGTGCTTTCGTCAAGGGTGACCGACATGTGGCATCCACCGTAACGGAACACCGTTAAGCTATCGAGTCGGGTTTTGGATTCGATAACCCGTTAACAGCCCCGACCAATGGGAAATTTCCATGTGTAAAATTCTTATTGGCCAGACGAAACATGTGTTAGCTCGTCAGTGGGTCAGATAGGTGCCTATGATATGTTGACACGTGCCACGGCCCACCACTGGCCCATTTAGCTTACAAAGCCGGCTCGTTTGACTTGGTCAAAAGTTAACGGGCTCGCCCATGAAAAGCCTGTTAACGGTCTCTTCACAAATAGCCCATTTTACGGCCCGTTAACTCACGATCCGTTAGGCCCTGAAGGAAATCGGCCCAACAACGTAATGTGGGCTGTTGAATATAACACCAGCACATTTCACTTTAGGCCCATGTATGGCCCACGACGTCTTTCGGCCCATATGAGGCCTTCGTATCTTCCGGCCTTTTACAGGCCCACGGTGACTCTATCCCATAATGAACAGTAATTTTCTTTGTACACGTTAATGGCCCGTGATTTACATGGGTCGTTTCCAGCCCGTGTTAACTTTCGGCCTATTGATGACCCATACGTTCTTGGGCTCCTTTTCGGCCCTCGATTACTTCCGGCCCGTTACTGGCCTGTTCCCCTAATGGGCCAAATTCGACCCATGGAAAGAGTCGGCCCGTTACTGGCCTGTTATCCTAATGGGCCGAATTCGGCCCATGGCAAGAGTCGGCCCGTTTCTGGCCTGTTCCCCTAATGGGCCAAATTCGGCCCATGGCAAGAGTCGGCCCGTTACTGGCCTGTTACCCTAATGGGCCAAATTCGTCCCATGGCAAGAGTCGGCCCGTTTCTGGCCTGTTAACCCGTTGCGCCGTTTCCAGCCCGTCCTATATTCTGGCCCATTAACGACCCGTTATGCCTGTGATAGAATTAAGCCTTTGTTGTCCTACGGCCTGTTAACGGCCCATTACCATGCTGGGCCGATACCAATTATGCCCGTTTACGGCCCATGTAGACCCATTTATCCGACGGCCCGAGGCCGACCGATTCTACGACCCTATTGGAGGCCCATTTATCGACGGCCCGTAGGAGACCCATGGATCCTACGGCCCTTATATGGCCCATGGTAGTTGCGGCCACTAGCAAACCAGGGAAAAAGAAGACTAGGAAATAAATAAGGTGAAAACTAACGCTAGGATATTAAGGCGATTGCACAGATTACATCCACTCGGCATCAAAGATCGCCACCAGTGCAAATATAGGGAACACCCTATACTATACAAAAATGGCTTGCTGTTTTCTTCAGTCGGTGGCTGCACGTTAAGAATAATTTTGTATCGCACCAAAACAAATTACAACTATATAACAAAAGGAAGGTTGGCATAAATCTTAACAGTCTAGCAGATAAATGCACCACCAGAAGTTCAGAAGCTCAGTTCATTTGACCTGACTATTACATTTTCATGCTGTATTGTCCGATGGAGCACCATAATCCTCACCTTCATTTCCCCTAGGCTCGTGAATAACATAGCAAATGTCTGATAGTCTAGTTTCAAAACAATGCATATCTTGAAGACATCGAACAATGTCTCTCCTTGTTTCACAAAGGGTCTCTGTTAGGGAATGGACTTGTGTCTGGTGCGCAGATACAACATTGCTTTGAGCTTGCATATCTTGATCATGAGGCAGTTTGGACGATATTGCCTTAACAACCAACCCAGTATTACGCAGGAACATGCTTTTGGCACTGTTAGTGGACAGGTACTGACCCACACGCAGCAAGAGCTGACATTGCGGTTATAGTTGCCTCGCCACCTTCTGGTGGCGGTTCCACCATTTTTTCCATAGCTCGCTGAAAAGTTGAGGTTTTACATTAGTAGTACCAGAACAGAAGATATTAAGGAGGCAGCAAAACCAAACAAAATAGGTTTGGTCTATATACAAAACTTATTCTGGTGAACCCATGTAAAATATTAGTTGTATTTTATTGCAAAGTACATCATAAAACCAGGTTCCAAACATATGACCATGTACCATCGCTAATGTATTGTCTATTTCTTCACATTGTATTGAGGGCTCAGGATAAAGAGACGAAGTTTATAATACGGTAAGCATAGTATGACATCATTCATATCACAAAACAACTGAGAATAGACAAACATGCAATTGTAACGTTGTGTGGGCAAGTCCAACACAGAACTAGATTACGGGTCAAGATCAAAGGAACTTCACTCCTCTCTTTTAAACCTTGTAAGGTGGAATGATACGCTAAGACAATTGTGTATGAAATTGAAAAGAGTAAAAGACATTGGCTGCAAACCATGCAGTTCAAGGCACAAGTCAGAGTAAGTAGTAGTTAAAAGGCATGAGGATTAAGGACTTACAACATCGGCTTTGACTGGTGTAGTCATGCCCTTCTTCTTGCTGGTGTGACAGTCCTTGAAGATTTCCACAACATTTGGTTCAGGTACTTCTTGGTCCTTGCGGGCTTTCCTCTGCATTTCGAACAAGTCAATATAGATCTGATAATATGGTACAGTGAAAAGAGTGAAACAACAACTAATTACAAGAGCCTCACAGTGTGCAATATAGCTACGAGATCCTGTTGTGTGTTGGAATTTCACTTTCATACAGTTGGCCTTGTTCTTTGAATAGTTCACCTACAAGAAGATAGATTTGTGTGGCACATGCGTAAATAGGACTTCAACATCTGATCTGATCACATATATATAATGTCCCTGATACTTCGGATCAGACCAGTGTTTAACAAGGCCCCTCCAGTATTCATCCGATATATTTTCGACTGGAGATGTTTGGGAAAGTTCACTGTTAGCCTTGCCTTCAAAATGAGTTTTCCTCAAGTTATACCGATACTGTCCTAGAGCAGACTTGAAAACATGGGTGCAAGCTTGTCTAGTTGCATCATCTTGGCTATCCAACTTGAACCTCATCTGTTGAAAATTATGAGAGTCTCATTATCAACAACCTAAAAGTATGGGACAGAGCAAGACGATATTACTAGTTTCCATACATACACATACTTACAGATAAATGGTCGAGGAAGGTGTTGAACTGGGTTTCGTCTTTGTCATTCCTGTACTAAATCCATGGTGGGAGGATACATACATGACACCTAACGGCAACCGCTGCCTCTGATACTAACTTGGCTAACTCTGTAGCATCACGTGGCCTTTTTAAACCTGCCTCAAAACGGATCTCCTTTCTTCCTCCTCTAGATTTAGTTAACCTATCTAGCAATATCCCTGATGTTTGTTTCCTCTTGCGCCTAGGTGCTAGTCCAACAATGAACATAGGAAGTGTTAGTGTACATCAAACTGTGAGACTACATATAAAGAAGCATGCAACTGTAACTTGACTCCAGCAACTACCTTCTTGCCGTTGAAGCTCACAAGGTTCATCTGATATTGCCAACTCGTCTTGTGTCAAGAGTGCTTGGGAAGTAGTGTCAGGTGGCAAGGGAGCTTGGGAACGTGCTGCTAGCTCAGTTGACGCATGAGTAAGTCGTGCAGCTGGTAGTACTGTGGTAGGTGTTGCAAGAACTAGGGCTGTCTCTGCTTGTTTGGTGGCAGCTATTTGTTTCTGTTTGGCTTTTTTTGCAGCTCGTGTAGCATGGGGTGGCGTGTTTGTAGAATTTTCTGCTGGACTTTGACCTTCTATTGCACCATCAGTACCAGCAGAATCTACAGGATTCATCCGCTTCTCATTCCCTGCCATTCTGTGTTTCTTCCTCTTTCTCTGTGCCATGTTAAGTCAAGCCGACAAGAAAAACGAATAACAATTTAGTTCTTCAGAACAAATTGATGCGTGATGCAGACGAACTGAACTTTGATGTTAGACAACCACATGATAGGAGGATGTAATATGTATGAAAAACAGGATGGAAGAGATAACCAGAACTATGATGTGTAATCTAAGAAGAAGACATTTCACCAAATTAGAAGCAATGCAATGGAAGGTAGACACCATATGAAAGATGCTACAAATATTGCTCTGCCAAGTTAACAGTGTCTCATCATAAATGGCGTTTAAACAAATGTGAAGCAGCACAAGAAATAAATCATATGCAAGATGCAAACAACATCACCCTACCATTTTAGAGGTCTCTCGTCATTAGTGCCATTGCATATTCACAACATTGCATATTCACTGCTTATGATGTGTAAACTAAGGAGAAGACATTTCAACAAATTATGAGCAATGAAAGCTAGACACCATATGAAAGATGCAACGAATATCACTCTACCAAGTTAAAACTGTCTCGTCATAAGTGCCATTTCAACAAATTAGTAGTACAAGCTAGAAAAGAATGTGAGATGTAACCTATATCACACTCCAAAGTCAAACGTGTCTTATGATAAGTGATTGTTGCAGGTTACACAACAATAGTAATTTGATGTAAGAACATGGTGTGATAGACAGATATTGTATGTTCTAGAAACAGGAACACGTGTCTTATTCAAGTATAATGTGTAAAGTAAGCAGATGGAATTCAACAAAATTAGAAGCAATACAAGCTAGACATCACACATAACATGCAACCATATATAACAGTGCCAAGTTAGAGGGAGCACCGGTGATGCTGCACTAGGGGATACGTGCTCATCATAAACACAGCTTTGTTGAGTGTCTATGCATGTGTTGTCTTGGAAGTCATCTTGGGGGTGTGGAGGAGTAGAAACTGTAGAGGCTCTCCGTTCGGAAGGAGCACCTTTATCCGCTGCCTTGCTAACTTCCTTCCGCTTTATTGATTTTGAATTGTAAAGTAAAACCGACAAGAAAAAGCAATAAAATTCTCTCTTCAGAAGTTATTCATGCATGATACTGACAATCACTACTTTGATTTAAGGCAAACACATGATACCAGGATGGAATATGTACGAAAAACAGGACGGCATGGCATGTTCACAACTGTTTGTGTAAACTAAGCAGAAACCATTCCAGCAAATAAGAAGCAATGCAAGCTAGACACCACATGAAAGATGCAACCAATATGACTCTGCCAAGTTAAAAGCGTCCCATCATAAATGTAATTTCAACAAATTAGAAGCAGCGCATGCTATAAATCATATGAAAGATGCAACTAATATTGCACTGCATATACTAAAGGTGTCTCATCATATTGATTGATGCGGGATATAAAAAAACAATAGTTTTATGTAAGGACATTCTTAATAGACAGATGTACTATGTACTAAATACAGGAAGACATGCCACATTAACAGGTATAATGTATAAGCTAAGCAGACTAGCGCATGCAGTTTAACCAGATTGGAAGAATTACAAACTAGACACCATATGCAACATGCAACCACGTATCACGCTGCCAAGTTAGAGCAATCACCTATGATGCTAGTGTAGGGGAAATGCTGTAATCAACTACAGAGCTACGTTCACTATCTTCATCTAGCATTTCCGTTTCTTGAGAATCATGTTGGGAGGCTGACGCTGCATTCTTTAAATGAGGAGTACTCCCCTTGCCTGCATGCCTCGTCATAAGTGATTGATGAGGGATACACAAGAACATTAGTTTGATGTAAGAACATGGTTAATACACAGATGTACTAGTATGTACCAAAAACAGAAAGGCATGTCATATTCAAAGGTATAATGTGTAAGCTAAGCAGATGCAATTTAACGAAATTGGAAGCAATACAAGCTAGACATCCAGCTGGAGTGGTGAGCATGGACCTGAGAGCCTGGTGGGAAGCGGGCTGCTTTGCCACCATCGCAACTTTTTAGTTGGCTTCTAGGTGATGCCTATCTTTGCTGGGCTTGTCACTGGCTCGGCCAGTGCCCTGACTAGCTATTTGTCTTCTTGTGCTCACGGGATGGTGGTTCATGTAAAAAATATCTTTCCTTATCAGACCGACTTCGGCCTTTCGAATACAAGCTAGACACCATATGGAACATGCAACCACGTATGACACCGTGAAGTTAAAGCAAGCACCTGGGATGGTGGTTCATTGCGAGCGAGGTCATCAACTCCAGAGCTACGTTTACCGTCTCCATCTGTTGACACTGCACCCTTTATAGTGCTGTAACGTGTTGTGCATACCCGTGAAGAAAGCTGGCGAATTCCCTCTTTTCTTTGCTACTTCTCTTTCGGCAGACTCTGAAATACCCTTGCATAAAAACACAATAGTGAGAGTATGGGTGAAGTGTGTGCAGAACTAGTGCACCGTAAAACTAGCAGATAGCAGGTGGCTGAAAAATAAATGACAGGAGACATATGATAGCTCTACAACATTGCATGTCAAACAAAATTAGATTCTACTCCGTATGGTTTTGTAATATATGAGCACAAGAAATGCAGGTACTCCTCCAGCACACTACCACATGTGGTCATATCTAAGATAAAAGTCGACTGAAAATAAATAGGCCAGTCGATTTTTTTAATGAACTGTCCGATCTATAAGGAACGAGCAGATGGCCTTCATCTACCTCCCTCCAGTCCCTGTTGACGATCTTTCTCAAACCGCCAGCGACCACCGGCCCGGACCCCTGCCTCCGCCGCCCCACCCTCCCCTCGACCTCACACCACCGCCGTGCTTGGCAGCGCCCCCAGGCCATCCCTTTAATCCCGGCCGACCTCCAGATCGGGCGCCAGTAGCTCTATGACGCACATGTGCCTCAGATAAACACCAAGGTGCTGCTTCCCCGGCGTAATAGGCGTACTAGCGCCTGTTACGCCGGGGAATGCTTCCGTTAATTGGGAATCAACTGGCCAGAAATTGAAATTCAGGGGGGTGACAGACCTCTAGCTAAGGTGAAATAGTATACGAGGAGAAACCTTGTGCATCGCGAGTTACTAGGAACATCTAGTATCAAGAAGAAGTGGTCAACTAGTGTCTTCTGTGGGATGAATACCATGCAAGCAGAGACGTAAGATTTGCATGAATAAGGGAAGAGGAGTACCTTTTTCGGTTGCCGGTGTGGTCACCTCCACATGTCACGCCGATCTTCTACTTTTTACCAGGGAAACCAATGTTCTTGAGGGTGCAGGCTTGGACGAACCCATGGCCAAATTGTTGACTGTGTTGCCGTGGCCGTATGTCGGTGGAGGGGAAGCTGATCCGAGGCGGCGAAGAACGGCGTAGCAGGAACAACTCCGGTGCGGTGGAGGGTGGCGAAGTTGGAGCGGCAGCGGTGAGGCGCAGGACGGCGTGGTTGAACTGGTTCGGGTACGGACGGCTCGGCCTCGGCTTCAACTACTAGCCGTGGAGGGCGTTGCGGATGAGGTTGCGGTGGACGACGACGTCGGGTATCGGCTCCGACGTGATGGAGGAGGGCGGCGGTTGATTCGTGGGATGGGGTGGCGGACGGAGGACGCCAGGGTTTCGCGGCTGGTGGAGAGGTAGTTTTGGCGCCCATGGAGTACGAATGGGGAATCAAACGGGTGGGGGGAACCATGTTCCGGTCTAGGACACGCTTGTTTTTGGCTTTTTTGAACAGAAGATGGGACGCGCCTGTTTGAAATTTAGGGAAAGTACAAACTTTGCCCCCCTCTTAAATTTTGGACCTACTCCGGGTCGGGGGTAGGATGGTAATCTTGGGTGTCCCAATTAGTGGGAGGGAGCGATTTCAGCCGCGCACATGTGTGCTTAGGCGACCATTGTGTATGAATGTTTTTTGAAGACGGTTGTGTGGTGTCTAGATGAAGCTACAAACCTACCCCGGTTTAGACCTTTGGACGTCGGGCCGGTAGGTTTCACGGGTCGGAGTTATTAGAAAAGTAATTTCCTTGTACTACCAAACATTGGTCTCACGCGGTTTCGGGCAAGTAGAGGCTCTTTTGGCGCTTCGTTCGAAATTTTGAAACACAAGCATTCACGTTTAAAGTACTCTTGAACTATGAGGATTGACCTAAATAGACAACGTTATATTTGACCTTGTATGTTTGAAAACCTAATTAAATTATCCGCTTCTTTTTGAAATTTTGACACTTGAAAATCCTATAACTACGATTATTTTGGAATGGAGGAGCTAAATTTGAATCTATTTTGTACACGACTACATATGCTATTATGTACAAAATCAGAGCAGAGATTGGTGCCCCCATAATTTAGGTATGGTTTACAAATGCCATGATATCAAATTCAAATAATTGAATGGGGACTTCATGTTGAATTCGATATTTTTAAACCACCTTAAGTTGAATTCAAATGTATGATAGTTCATATAGGTAGCTATTTATAATGTTCATTGTGTAAATTTCGTATGTATAATGTGCTTTACACACACAACATGAACTATACTCACGTTTATATTCGATTGCTAAAGTGATGCATTGTCTGGAGTTCAAAATACTAACTATGTGGATCAATTGTGTCGAATAATAACATAGACATGCTCAAATTCGATAGAATCTAGATGTCTGATGGATCAATGACCGCTCCTTACTCGAATTGCAAATATCATGATCCCATCCTAATATTTGGATACAATTTATATCTTTAATCAATGTGTACAACAGTCTTTTACGTGTAGTTTCACTCTCCATCGGTGGTCTCTCACACATGCTCACACATTCTCTCCCGAGGTGTCTTTCTTGCACGCATGCTCTAGATATTACCCTCCCTCCCTCTCGTAACCATTTACAACTGTTTTCACTAACCTTTATCACAAGCACTCTTCCTCTCGCAAACATACACACGCACAATCCCCATCGACCCTTTCTATATACATGGACCTGCCTACGTGTCTCATGTACGCACATTATCTTTAGGCCTGTCTCTCACGCATTGTCTCACACCTCTCTTCCTAATCGACGAGTATGATTCTAGCAGAGCATTCTGTAGGATGCCCCTTAAAGTTAGGTTGGGTGAATAGTAATATCAGAGATAAAGGGGTTACCTTAGTCCAAGAACCTAGGGTTACAAATCCTAGCCGGCTTTGTCAGTGGACACAGAGTCCTTCACAATTCTGCTATCTTTGTCTTGTACGACTAGTCATCCATGGGTCTTCCTAAATGCGTCACGGGCCGACCAATGTGGCGCAGGACGGAACCGAACGAAGGGCCTCACCTTGACCCACCGGACCTCACGCGGTGACACACCCTCTGCCCCCACGTCTCATTATCTTTTCACACCCACACATACCAACACAAACACCACACACACAGCAAGTTTCTCCTGGTGCCTCTATTCCCCCCCCCCTTGCATATACACACTCAAGGGAATGGAATCTCTCATCGTGATGTCATATTCGTCCCTCTCTCTCTAGACCACTCTCATTTCTCGTGCTATCTCCCCCCCGTCGCCCCCTCTATCCATGCCTCTCTCGAATACGTAATACACACACATACCTCTCTAGGCCCCGCCAAATGCATAAACTACACATTCACACATGTTACATCACGTCCCCCATTGATCTAAAAAGCCCTCTCTTCGCGTTTATTTTGCATACAACATTCCTTTTGAATAAAGTGTGGCCAAAAAATTATTTTAGAGTTTCTACATATATACAACATTACAAAGTTATATGGAGGAGTACAAATGCTAATTTGCATTGCATGGTGCCCACAATGATATTTATTCCGCACTGTGAATTTGTATATTTTTATACTATATACAAAGTTAGTCATAATAAAGAGAAACGGAGAGCATCTCTCTCTCCATCGCATACCCCCCCTGTACGCCCCTTTCACGTATGCACACAAAACTATCTCCGGGTCCTCTAAAAGTAAGCCCCCAGAAAATTCACGCATGTTTCATCTTTCTCTCGCGATATATGCAATGACGATCATTGTATTTGAAGCGAAAGCACGATACACACATTGGACTTCAGAATCCACTCATTACGATCACCATTTACATTTAGTGGTTATTATACAGTCACAGGCTCACCGTACAACTCTGTATTTGCTGATGACATGACTAGTTGACCAGTTAAACGCTCCATGTGGCACCTCTAGTGTTGCATCACATTATCTCACTACCATCGTGCCCACCTGTCGACTTGTATCTACTCTACATCTACACTGTTATAAAATACATAAAATATACACTCTTATAAAAAACAGAGTTGGTGATGATGGTCGCCTGCCATTCTGCAATATAGGTCGTCCGATTTATATCTGACGGATTGGAAAGAAACTATGGCAATTTTGCAAAAAGGTACCCACACACCACTCCACATTTGCAAATAAGGCCTTCCCTTGTTCATCCTTTTCTCTCACATGATAAACAAGTCATACAAATGCATCTTGATGTTATGTGCAACGCACGGGCATCTTGCTAGTAAGAATGAAAACAAACGAAAAAAATAATATTTGGACGGTGGTTCGAAGTCATGACCGCGGGCACAGCGGACAAGGTGGCCTTGTATTGGTATGCTGAGCCATCTGTTTTAACACACATGAGCTGGTGTGGTGATTATATACACACGCACGCATGCACACGAGCTGCATCCATGCAACACTCACACAAACACATGCACCCACGCACGCACGCAACACTCACACGTACACATGCAGCCACGCACGCACGCAACACTCACACGCACGCACACACGCACGCATGCATGCACACACCAGTACACCACACGACCAACAAACACTCTCACGCTCAAGTGCTCAACCTGCACGTGCATGCGCACACATCAGGCCCTGACAGACACATACACAACCAGGTGATTCCCGCGCACGGGTTGGAGCCTTGTCGCGCCTGCGTAAATTTGTGTTTATCTGACCTTTTCCCTATGCGAACTGAGAGGTGGGACCCACAAGGAACATGGTCAATTTAACTAGTCAACATGGCGCCACGCAGACTATTTGGCCGGTCAACAGAGTGCAATCCCATGCTGATCCGTGAGCAAGTGAAGGTATAATCACCGCAAAACGTATATAGTGACCGTAATCAGCTTATTCTGAAGTTCGGTGACCGTATTACGCTTTTCTCTCTGTAGGCCCTCCAAAACTACATCTCTAAACGTTCTCGCATGTTACAACACTACTACTATACTCTAACATAATAAATCATATGTGTTTTTAGTTTTACTAGATATCATATTGTTACTTATAATTATTCAGTTTGCATACATTAAAATTGCCTTGGAAATGTATGGCCAGTATCATCTATCGCGCGGGAAAAATCCCGCCCTTTCCTGCTTAATCGGGTTTGTATCGATGGATCGTGCGAAACAACAAAACTATAGTACTATACAGTACAAGTGACAGTTCACTGGGCCGTCGTGTCGTCTACTCCTACGTCGTAAGAGTGGAGCGCTCGCTTTCATAAATATTCTAGTCCCTCTCACCGACATGTGGGACATCAAGCTACCGGGTCCATGTGCCATACCGGAATACAGTGCAGAGCAGCCGGGGTGAAGCACCCCAGTCATGGCGCCGGTGTAGTAATGAGCAATGAAGCGTCAAATCACAAAGCTGCACCTTTCCCGCAGTTAAGTTGGAGGTACGAAGTAATAATGCTAAAAAAAGAAGTTCGAGGGATGAAGCAGCCATCATTTCACTCATTGCTGAATCCACTTCTCCCTCATCTTCTTCAACTTAACCAGGTGTTGCTTCTGCCGTTGTTCTGCCTCACGTGGGACGCGGACCGGCTTGGTAAAGCACTGACAGGTGGGACTGCATGTTAGCAAACCGCCAGGACAACGTCCTCCGAAAATAAGAAACCTCCCCCGCCATCCGCACGGAAAAATCACCTCCTTTTTACTAATCTTGATTCTATAATTTTTTAGATCAATATAATTGAGATTTGTATAGATAGCACACAGGAGCAAAACCAAGTGGTACGGTTAAGGGCATCCACAATGTGTAGCCAAATATGAAAATAGCTTTTGGCATCATGGGAACCATTGTGGACGGTGTTGCCAAAGCCAAAAAGATGGAACCAAAGCTCCCTGATTGATTGATTGATTGAAGGAATAGAAAAATGCAACATCTCTCCTCTTTCTCCCATGCTTGGACGCATGTAGTACAATATAGAGCATAGAGTCTACTCCCCTGTCCCTTCTATCACAAATCACAAAGCAGTGAGGCGTCAAATCACAAAAGCACGGACGAAGCAACCATCATTTCACTCTTCGCTGACTCCGCTTCTCCATCATCTTCTTCGAGAAACCATCTCACTGCACTAGTACTCCTAGTAGTACTAGTCCTTTGGTTCAACAGACTTCCTGGATGCAAATAAGGCGGTTGTCTCGGCTTGCAGGCGGCACTTGCGAATGACTTACCATGGTCTCCCTCAATGGTGTTCTCCGTCGAACGCACTTCGCCAAACCACAAAAAAAAGATATCATCGACGTCACCGCAATGGGGATGGAAGTCAAATATATTTACTACCTCCTTTTTTTTGTACACAAGGCCAGTATATCAAAATCACAATTTGCAAAGGGCCACTAACACTAATCGAGGCATTGATGGGGTTAGCAACCAAGGACATTAATATCCCCTACATGCATGCGGAAGTGAGAAGGTTGGTTTGCATGGCGCTGCATTAATCAAGCGATGAGGAGTGAGATGGTTAGCTCTTTGGTCTTTGGAGAAAAAAATACACATTAATTGACACGTGAAACAAGGAGTTGTATCGATTAAATCCCGTGAAGGAAAACCCTGCCTTTCTTTTTTAACACTAGTACTCCTAGTACATACGTACTTATCCTGTTTGGGTCTAGGCCTTGCATTGCCAAACTTCGCCACACATTTTTGCCAAGCTTGCCTAAAGTTTTAAAAATGAGAAGGAGGTACACTTGCGCATGGCTGTCGCGGTTGCACCGCACCCTCACACGATTGCTCCTGCACGCCGCGGTCGCACCGCATCCTCACACAGTCGCTCCTGCACGCCACAAACCCAACCAAGGGAACGCACCCTCACTGACATGTGCTGTCGCATGTGAACAAACCAAACTCAGCCTTCCTATCGCTGACACATAATTTTCCTTCATAGAGCATGTTTATCCAACCGCATGTTGGGGAGTATCTGTACGGCCCGTGCGGTGGTCTGTTGGGGAAGAAGAAGAGGTGAGGAAGAAGGAAAGAAGGGTTAGGAGACGTAGGATATTCATCCAACCGCCTGAAATGGTAGACTGACCCAAGTCAGGCAACTTGCATAACAAATATAAGTTTTTACACAGCAAAAGATCCATATAAACAACAACATAAAGAAAAAATATCACTGCTCGCGGAAAGAGACGGCCTTGTCATCTTTGGCTGCCGGCGCGAACCATCCGTAGCTGCCGATGTGTGTCTCCGCACCGTGGTTGTCCTCGGCCTCCAGCTACTCGTTCAAGCGGAGCGTGCGGGCGCTCTTCACAAACGAGAGCACAACCCGGTTCAAGTCGAGGACGTCCGGTTCCGCCTGCAGGAGGGCCTGGATGGCAGCGGCATCCGAGCGCTCCGCGTCAAGTCGAGCCTCCGCCGCCCGGTTCAAGTCCAAGACGTCCGGTTCTGCCTGCAGGAGGGCGTCGATGAGAGCGGCATCCGCACGCTCTGCGTCGAGTCGAGCCTCTGTCGCCCGGTTCAAGTCCAGGACATCCGGTTTCGCCTGTAGGAGGGCCTCGATGGTAGCGGCATCCGCGCGCTCCACCTCAAGTTGAGCCTCCACCGCCCGGTTCACATCCACGACATCCGGTTCCGCCTGCAGGAGATCCTCGATGGCAGCGGCATGCACGCGCTCCTCGTCGAGTTGTGCCTCTGCCTCCCGCTCCTCCTTTAGTATCGCCATGTTGAACTGCTGGTCCGCCTGCACCATGGGGGACTCGGACACCGGCACAAAGTCGACGTCCATCGTCTCATACCCATCGGCGGCCTTCTGCGCCGCAACCTCCGCCATGGACATTGGATCGGCTTACTCCTCCTCGTAGCTTGGCTCCAGAGAACTCGGGGATTGGCCCGCCGCAAAGCGAGCTTGGGAACGGAGGTCTGTGGCGCAGACCGCCGCCGCAATTTCTGTGCAGCGCTCCGGCGTCAGCATCTTGTAGTAAGTGATCTTGTGGCGCACCATGGCTTTCCAGCGAACTAGGGGACGCTTGATGCGGGCTAGGGGATCGAAAGGTGGGGGAATGGGCTGGAGATTTGGTGTGGTTTTACATTTTAGGGCAGTGGCTGGCATAGGCCGAGCAGCGAAGGTTCTGGTGTGAATAGTGGTTCCGGTGACGACCGGTCAATCGGTTTTGACTGTACATCGCTCTTGTCGCGTTCGCGTTGCAGCCCGACACGCTGGACCCTCCATGTCGCTCACCAAATGGAACGTGCTTCGTCTTGCATTTTCGCTCGCTTGTGGGACCGCATTTGAGAGCAAACCGACATCCGTCCCCCTTCCCCGCCCGTGTCATTTATTATACTACCACTCCCTCCGTTTTATGCGGAGTAAATAAAAATAGAGGGAGTATACTACGGATGAGGATCCCCTGACATGGCCGAACCCATTGAGTAACTGACATGCGGGGCCTAGCAAGCATGGGGTCCGCCAGTAAGTGACCGAAAGGTAGGGTAAGGCAGGGATACCTACGTCAGAGGATCCACTTCCACTACTACTCCCTCCTTCCATTTACTATACAGGGCCTAATGCGTTTTTCGAGGCTAACTTTGACCAAATGTTAGAGTAATAATATATGACATGCAACTTACACAAAGCATACGGTCAAATTCGTATGTGAAAGGAGTTTCCAATGATATAATTTTCACATTATACATCTCATGTACTATTAATCTTGTCAATAGTCAAATTGGAAACCATCTCGAGTACAAATCTAGGAGTACGTACGAATCTAACAATATTGATTGGGCGTTGTTGAATGTTGATACCTTCTTGATCAAAGTAGAGATACTTTGACTACACATAAAACCTATATGTAAACTAGAAAGGATAGGAGGGAGTATATTGTACGTTCAAAAACGAAACGAACATTGAATACCCTTTATATATGATTTGCGGATGCTATGATCACCGGTTCAAAATTTTGAATCCGCCTTAGGTATCACGTGCCCCCACTCGTTCCCTCTCGATTTCATCTCGGGGTCCGGAGATCTATTGAAAGAGGACTAGGGTGGGTACATGCGAATGATACTCGGCGGAATGTTCAAATGAGGCATGCGGGAGGATGGACTCGACTGGAGGGCGACATGATCAATGGAGAAGAGGGTTGGAGAGGAATGAGAAATAAGCAAACGCCACATGATTATACTTAAACGACTCAAATAAACAATAAGTTGTCTCGCTTGCGCTACATAGTGAAAGGCCTAATGCGCAACATGGAGCACTGATGATCGAATATGGCCGGGAAAACAGGGAAACCGACATGTGGGGCACACCCGTCGGGACAACGTAGCGCAGACTAGTCCCATGGAGGAGCTGGCCCACGACCTCCTCGCCGCCGACAACCATTCATGTGGGTCGTTGGGGCCAACAATGGGGCGCAACTCCAGCACCACCTCTAGACACGGTGACCGTGGTGAGCGACACGCTCATATCGTCGCTAGACACGGTCGGTTTCAGTGTGCCGAGGGTGGCGTTAGTGCTGTGGCACGACCAACAGTATGTTTGGTTTGTGCCCAAGGTTGCCCCATCAAAGCATTGGGTAGCCAAAATTTTGGATGAGGTATTGGTTGCCCATGATTTGGCCGACATTGGCAAGAAAAATGAACTAGAGTTGGATAGAGTTCATTGGCATGCCAAAAAAATTGCAACCATCCAAACAAAGACCAATCTTTGGGTCATGACCAAAATTTTGGTTGAGGTATTGGTTGCCCATGATTTGGCCAACATTGGCAAGAAAAATGAACTAGAGTTGGCTAGAGTTCATTGGCATGCCAAAAAAATGGCAACCATCCAAACAAAGACCAATCTTTGGGTCATGACCAAAATTTTGGTAAGCTGCACTTTGGCCACAATCCAAACACACCCCAACAACCGGCTCGTCGAGGATGCACGGGGCGCCGCGACGCGTCCGCGGAGTGGTGTAGCGCGGCCAACTGCATCCTCTGGACCTGAGACCATGCCGGGTTGTCTTGCTTTTTCAATGACATGCGGGGATCGCATGTGAGCAAAGGGCATCTCCAACGTTGCCACGACCGCAGCTGACTACCCTGGCACACCAAAACCCTCGTCCCTCGCGCCGTTGCGCGGTGCGTTCCCAGCCGGCGCCAGCTCCCCGCATTCATGCCGTCCGTTCGTATGTCGTCGTTAAGAGGCTCGGTGCCCGAGGAACCAAATCCGGTGACTTAATGACGCACCCGGACGCTTGGCCTCACCGGAATGCGCTACTTAAAGCGGCAATGCCCAGCTAACCTCCACACCATAGCGCATCGTCCTCCTACCTGGCACCACATCCGCCATGACTGCAAGTGTGAATGCTCTGCGGGAGATCTTATCTTTGGGGATGAAGCTTCAGGTCGCCGCCCTCGCTCAAGTCGCCTCTCGCGACGCAATAGTGTCACGACCGGTTTTCCAATAAAAATATTTATTGAGAAACCAATCTTTTGAGTCCAGTATGAGAGAAATCCTCCTCACTGATAGACAAATCCTTGATACAATAAGCCAGTAGCATATGATATATTATAGGGTTGAGCTAGGGCTGCTCAACAAATTATTACAAGCGCGCCAATAATTATACATAATGGCGGATATAACACAATGGTGTGGTGGCATACTACTGACTCGAGGATAAAGTGATGGTGGAATAACACATTGGGGAGTGTGATAACACGACTCTCAAACTGGCATCTCATCGAGCGTCGAGGTGAGGCTCGATAAATTTATTCGGGTTGCGGAAGCGGATATAATACAGTGACCAAATCCAGGGTTGCACGAGACTGACTGGGATTCCTCTAGGCGTCGGACTCGCTATCGAACTCTTCATCCATGAGAACGCCTTCGTCAGCATCTGGCCAAATCAACAAGCCAGTGAGTACTTTGAAAGTACTCGCAAGACAGTTCGGACGTAAGATATAACAAATGCATGCATGAATGCGTCATGATTAATTCACCAATGTACATTTAAAGTATTAGCAGGCAAGGTAAGCAAAGAGGGAATCGGCGGTAGTCCACCTGAAATCCCGACAGAAATATAAATGGAAACCGATCGGGTGTCTGAAGCGACGCCTCGAAAGGTGAACAAATAAATAAAGGAGAAAATCATGCCACAGTCGGGCGTCTTAGCGACACCACATAAAGGGCTTTAAAAGAAATGCCACAGTCGGACGTCGGGGCGACATCATAGAAAGGGCTTTAAAAGAAATGCCACAGTCGGACGTCGGGGCGACATCACAGAGAAGGCTTTAAAAGAAATGCCACAGTCGGACGTCAGGGCGACATCACAGAAAGGGCTTTAAAAGAAATGCCACAGTCGGACGTCGGGGCGACATCACAGAAAGGGCTTTATTCACAAGTAAATAATACTCATAATAAATATTCAATTCATGATAATAAACAGGTTAGTCCACCCACAGGAATAACATTTAACCGGACTTAGCACTCATGGGAGTCACCGGAGTCTCTGTCATCAAACTGATACTGTTAGGACAAGATAATACGAATTTGGACATGGAATAGATGATTCAAGGAATGTATGACTCTGCAGAGTTTGTACAAAAATTTTCCCACAGCCAACGGATTTCCGTAGTCACGAAGGACTAGTTCCGTTTACGGTTTTTCGGAAGAAAACACAGCTATCCAGTACACACCCATCCTACCTCTCGATGCCAGGACTCACCCTAGACATCGTCCAAGAAAAACTTTTGAGACGGGGAGATCACAATCTCGAATAGCATGGGATCAAATTTATATACGCGCGCTCTAAGGGGTGCCCCCCTCTCGGTCCCAACCGGAAACACCCATGCCCCCTGACCGGATGACTGGCTTTAATCCAGGGCCATGGAACCATCATCCCGGCCTCTCCTTTTGGTGTGTACCAGGAAAGCGGTTTGCAACTTACTAAACCATATTCCTTGCGGAAAACATGTGGTAGTACAGGGAAGGAAATGAGAGGAACTGGACCGATACGGTTTGACACTGAAGTCATATAGTCTGGCATAAGACTGGCATGCTACGACACTGCCATCTTACCCATCCTCATGCCAACACATGGCCATTCATACTCACATCCATCCACTTATGGATCATCGAACTCACTTACCTCAACATTGCATAAAATAACGTTCATCGGTATGCTCATCAACATGCCATGAAACTAACTAAATGCAAAACATGCCAAGACACTCATCATATCAAAAGTTCAAACATGCTTGCCTGGTTCAGAGTAGTCGGAGCCTAGCTCGGTGAAGTTCGCGGCTCCGTCACCTCCTTCGGTATCTACGGTATAAAGAAAATATATGCGCTATCGTAAATACCAAGGGGTGCACAAAAAGTATTCCAAATATTTTTCAAATAAATCTGATAAAAAACTAGACAAAATTTTAAAGAGAACAGAAAAAGAATCAATCAAAAATACCTTTCTGTTTAAAAGTTATAAGGGTTTTAATCCAGGGACTCATCTGTAATGAAACAGAAAGTTTCCAGGGGCTAGTTTATAAAAACAGAAAACGCTTCGGCAGAAACTACGCCAGCCCAAAGGGAAAGCGCATTTGGCAGAAGGCGTTTTCAGAAAACGCTTCGTTTAGAAAGGACAGAGAGGCTGACAGCGGGTCCCACTTCTCATGTTTAAACTTTCAAATGGGAGGGACGAGGCTCGTCGGCACCCGAGGGCTGCGGTGGTCGCCGGCGGCGATCCACGGCGAGGTAAGGGGATCGGAGGTTACCAACGTGCTCACCGTGTCCTTCCGCAACGGTGGGTGGTGGTGTTGGTCGCCGGGGAGCACCACGTCGACGGCGGTCTCAACTCCGGCGGACGGTGGTTCGGGCGTGGATGGAGCTCATCGGAGAGGACTGCAAAGGCCAAATTGATGAGGGGGTTAGAGTACTGGGTGTGAGAGAGGGCTACGGACGAGGTTTGGGCGCCGGAGATGGCCTCACCGGAGTGAATCAAGCTGGAGGCCGAGGCGGAGCAAGGCGGCCGGAGTTGGGGAAGGAGACCTCCTCGAGGTCCTCCTGGTGGCTTGGCAGGGTCCTGGGGAGGTGCAGTGAAGGTGCGTGCTCGAGGGCGAGCTCGGGTTCCTTTTTATAGGCGATTCGAGGCGGTGGCCGAGAACGGGGTTCTCCGGCGAAGCTTACGGCGGCGCAGGGCATTGGTCGGGGAGGATTAGGGGTCGAGCGCCATCGTGGGGGTTCAATGGGTCCGTTTAGGTGCTAAACTGGCCGGGGTTTGGGTGTTTGGGTCGAGCTCGACGGAACGGGGGTGGCGCGGCCCGTCGGCGGCAGGGAGCACGTTCCGTGCTTGCCGGGCCACGGTGATGGTGCCACGGGCGTGCGCTGGCATGCATGAGGCCACGCGGAGAGCCAGGGGGCTTTGGGCGGCGCTGAACGGCGTTCTGCCGTGGTGTGCCTTCTGTCGGCCGCCACGGGAGGTCCCGACGCCGCAGAAGACGCCGGCGAGGGCGGGCCAGCGCGCCATCGACGCCAGGAAGGCTCCACGCACGCGTGTGAAGCTCCGGACAAGAGGGAGGGGCTGCGAGCATCGAGCCAAGCGCACTGTGAGCTTGTGACTGAACTCTGAAGAAAACGACACTGTAAAACTGAATTTTACTGAACTTTACTGAAAATGCAAAGAACAGTGCAGCTCAGGTGTTCGACAGAATGCTTTTGGCATCTAGGGATTTTTCCTTGAGCTGAAATTTGGTGGAGTGGCTTCTCATTGCTCTAGTAGGCTGCATGATTTTTGGTGGAATTTTTGGAGGAGTGTAGATATGAATTTCATCAAATTTGTCAAATCTGGTCCAAACTTGCAATGAGTGAAATCTGAAATTTTTGAAAATAAGAAGAGTGGATCAAGATGGTTCTAGGTTGTGGGTACTAAAGACAATCCAGGGAAGTTGGTTTGGGATAAAAACTCAAAGGCAAAGTGGTACTTGCTTTGAAAATCACTTAGGCTCAAAATAATTGGCAGAAATGTTTTGGGAGATAAAATAATTGAAATAAAATCCAAAACTTGTTTGGACTTGTTGAGACAGAGGATTTAAATTGCTCAAAGGTGGAGGGAGGGGTTTTGAGAAGATTTACTATAGGAGACATGGTAAAACCATGGGTGGTTTCAAAAATAAAGAAGTCCCAAAACTCCTAGGGTTTCTTTTTTTTAAATGAAAATAAATAAGTTTGAGAGGGTAACAACCAGAAGGAAAAGCTTCCAAAAATTCAACACCAAATTTGAAAGGGAAAAGAAAATCCTTGCCAAAGGAAAGGAAGTTTTTAAGAGGAAGGATTTCTGGAAAAGAAATTTTAAATGCCCTCTTTTAAAATCCAACAAAGTTTTTGATGAAAACCAAATTAAAATTTTGGAGTGTCACAACACCTACCCCCTTAGGAAAAATCTCGTCCCCGAGATTTCAGCTGATCCTTAAATAAGTGTGGATGCTCTGTCCGAAGAAAATCCTCTCTTTCCCAAGTTGCTTCACTGTCGGTGTGATTGCTCCACTGGACTTTGAAAAACTTGATGGTCTTCTGTCGGGTCCTCCTTTCAGACTCCTCTAATATTCTTACGGGACGTTCCCGATAAGTGAGGTCTGGCTGCACGTCAATGTTTTCATGGGATACTTGTTTCTCTGGGTTGCTTACGCACTTCCTCAATTGCGAGACATGGAACACGTCGTGGACATCGGATAATTCCTCGGGTAAGTCTAGCTGGTAGGCTACCGTGCCTCTTCGTGCCCTTATACAGAAAGGTCCGATGAATCTTGGTGCTAGCTTCCCTTTAATCTTGAATCGTTGCAATCCTCTCATAGGGGATACTCTCAGGTATACGAACTCACCGGGTTCGAAGCTGACCCTACGATGTTTCTGATCATAATAACTCTTCTGTCGACTTTGAGCGGTCTTAAGTCGGTCTCTGATTAGCTTGACCTTTTCCTCGGCTTCTCTGAGCATGTCTGGTCCGAAGATGCGGCTGTCTCCGGTCTCTGACCAATTTAACGGGGTACGACATCTTCGTCCGTATAAAGCCTCAAATGGTGCCATTTGTAGGCTGGCCTGGTAGCTATTGTTGTACGCGAACTCGGCGTATGGCAGGCTTTCTTCCCAACTGGTTCCATATGTGAGGACACATGCTCTCAGCATGTCTTCTAAAACCTGGTTTACGCGTTCTGTTTGTCCATCAGTCTGTGGGTGGTATGCGGTACTGAAGGCTAGTTGGGTTCCCAGAGCCTGTTGTAAATGCTCCCAAAATCTTGAGACGAACTGAGTGCCTCTGTCGGATATTATAGTCTTCGGGACACCGTGCAGACAAACTATGCGGGAAAGATAAATCCTGGCAAGCCTCTGAGTGGTGTGGGTCGTCTTTATTGGAATAAAGTGTGCCACTTTGGTTAACCTGTCAGTGATGACCCATATGGCATCATTCCCGTGTCGTGACCGAGGTAGTCCGACAATGAAATCCATCCCTATTTCATCCCATTTCCACTCAGGTATTTTGTTCGGTTGCAGTAGTCCGGCTGGTCTCTGATGCTCAGCTTTTATGCGTTGACATGAGTCGCAACATGCAATGAAGGTGGCTATGTCCCTCTTCATACCGTGCCACCAAAATCTTTCCTGAATATCTTTATACATTTTGGTTCCTCCAGGGTGGATCGAGTACGGGGCGGTGTGGGCTTCAGCTAAAATTTGCTGTTTAAGGTCTTCTATGTTTGGCACGCAGAGCCTTTCTCCGTACCATAATATTCCTTCATTGTCTATGACGAATTCCGAGGCCTTGCCCATACTCAACTTTCTTTTGATGCCTTCGATGCTGGTGTGACCGGGCTGAGCTCCTTTAATTTTCCCCACAAGGTCGGGTTGTATTTCCAAGTTTGATATGGTGCCTTCTGCTACCATTATCAAGTTGAGCTTGGCAAATTCTTGTTGGAATTCGGGCCTCAAGCTGTGCAGATTGTTTTCGTCGGAGCTGGGGTTCCGACTAAGAGCATCGGCCACTACATTTGCTTTCCCTGGATGGTAATGGATACCAACATCATAATCCTTTACCAACTCCAACCAACGTCGTTGCCGTAATTTAGTTCTGGCTGTGTGAAAATATATTTGAGACTTTTGTGATCCGTATATATTTCACATCGATTCCCAAGTAAGAAATGCCTCCATTCCTTGAGTGCATGAATAACTGCTGCCATTTCTAAGTCATGAGTGGGATAATTTTCCTCATGCTTGCGAAGTTGCCTTGAAGCGTAGGCGACAACCTTGCCTTCCTGCATCAACACGCATCCGAGACCCTTTCTGGACGCGTCACAATATACTTCAAAATTCTTGTGTATGTCGGGTACAATTAATACCGGTGCTGTCGTTAACTTCCGCTTTAGCTCTTGGAAACTTTTCTCGCAGGCTTCTGTCCATTCAAACTTCTTATCTTTCTTGAGCAACTGTGTCATAGGCTTGGCTATGGTGGAGAATCCTTCAATAAATCTGCGGTAATATCCTGCCATTCCCAAGAAACTCCGTATGTCTGTTACGCTGGCTGGTGACTTCCAGCCAAGTATGGCCTTGACTTTCTCTGGGTCCACTGCGATACCGTCTTGGGTCAGTACGTGGCCTAGAAAGCCTACTTGTCTTAGCCAAAATTCGCACTTGCTGAACTTGGCATACAATTGGTGTTTTCTGAGCTCTCCTAGCACAATCCTGAGATGTTCTGCGTGCTCTTCTGGTGTCTTGGAGTATACCAGAATATCGTCGATGAATACCACGACAAACTTGTCCATAAACTTCATAAATACTTTGTTCATGAGGTGAACAAAATATGCTGGGGCGTTAGTTAATCCAAATGGCATCACTGTGAACTCGTACAGTCCATATCTGGAGGTGAAGGCTGTTTTGGGGATATCTTCCGTTCGTACCTTCAATTGATGGTATCCTGACCTTAAGTCAATTTTTGAGAATACCTTGGCCTGAGCGAGTTGATCAAACAAATCGTTTATCCTTGGCATCGGGTATTTGTTTTTGACTGTGACCATGTTAAGTGCTCGATAGTCAATACACAATCTCAGCGTTCCATCCTTCTTTTTGGCAAATAAAATTGGTGATCCCCAAGGTGAGGAGCTGGCTCGAATGTATCCTTTGTCTAGCAATTCCTTTATTTGTTTCTTCAACTCAACTAATTCGGATGGTGCCATTCGGTACGGTTTCTTGTATATGGGGGTGGTTCCTGGTGCGAGCTCAATGCTGAATTCTATCTCTCGGTCTGGTGGCATGCCTGGTAGCTCTTCAGGGAATACATCTGGAAATTCACACACTACTGGAACCTTGTTTAGCTCAGAAACGTCCACCTTATTTAATCTCGGTTGCCGGGGTATTTTTCCTTCCTTGGCTGATACTCTTATTGTCTTCCCTTGGTGGTGTGTGAGAATTACGGTCCTGTTGAAACAGTCGATAAACCCTTGTTGGTGGTTAGCCAATCCATCCCTAGGATGACATCCAGTCCTTTATTTTCCAATACAATAAGATTTGCGTGAAACTCCAAACTTTCGAACTCAATGACCACATTCTGACAGTAATTCTGAGTAACTTGCTGAATCCCAGGGGACTTGATGATTATGGATTTCTCCAAAGGAAGCATCGAAAAATTATTTTGCAAAGCAAAACTTTTCGAAATGAAAGAGTGAGAAGCTCCAGAATCAAACAAAACCATTGCAGGTATTGTGTTGACAGGAAACGTACCGAGTACGATATCCGGAGCATTTTGTGCCTCCTCTTTGGTTACGTGGTTCAGATGACCCTTCCTGTGGTTATTGTTGGGATTGAAATTGTTTCGCTTGGGCGCTGAATTATTGCCGCCGTTGTTCGGCTTTGGGGTTGAGTTCCTTGGCTTGGGGCACTGTTTGGCATAGTGCCCTTCTTCTCCACAAGCGTAACAAGTAACGCCGGGGCGATAGGTGAATTCCTTGTCCCTTGCATGAAAATTCTTGATTGGGCGTGAGACATTGGATGAGGATTTGTGTGTCCCACCCTTTTGAAAATCTGTCCTGCTTCGGTGATTGCGAGCATGGTTAGTCTGGTCCCTTTTTCGCTTGCGGATATCTTCCAGACTGCGTCTCTCATTTTCCAGAGTAATGGCTTTGTCCACCAGTGTTTTAAAATCAGGAAAAGTGTGCACGACCAGTTGGCATTTAAGCGCGGGCGCCAGACCGTCAAGGAATTTCTCCATCTTCTTGATTTCAGTCATACGCTCTTCATTGGCGTAGCGGGACAATAGAGTAAATTGACTGTTGTAATCTGACACTGTCATGTTCCTTTGTTTGAGGTCATCGAACTCTCTCTTCTTGATTTTCATAATACTCTTAGGAATGTGTGCACCACGGAAACCTTCCTTGAAATCATCCCAGGTTATGTCATTTTCGTTGGGATGCATGTGCAGAAAATTCTCCCACCACGATGCGGCTGCTCCTGTGAGATAGTGCGGAGCATACAATACCTTTTCGGGGTCTGAACATTTTGCAATAATTAATTTCCTCTCCATATCTCGAAGCCAGTCCTCGGCTTCAAGAGGTTTGTCAGTGTGAGAAAATGTTTGGGGACGTGTCTTCTGAAGCTCAGATAACTTGGATTGCTGCTGATACTGTCCATGGTGATTCCCCATGTTGATGACTTGGTTCATCATTTCACGATGTTGTTGCTGACTCTGTTCATAAAGGCGGCACATTTGGGAAAGTGCCGTTTCACTGTTCTGTTGACTCGACTGCCCTTGTGTGAAATTGTTGCCTGGTTGAGTGTCATAATCTTCCTCTGGCGGAGTAGGCATGGAGCGAGTCCAAGGACGAGACATTTTTCACTCTGGGGATATATTTTGTAAAACTCATAAGAAAAGCGAAGATGGTCGCAAAAACAAATCCAAAATTGCACAAGGATGGCAAATAATTTAAATGACCAAGATCACTTAAGAAAACAAATCGAATTGCGCACGGAGAAGGACTGCTCATTACATATCTTACACGCGGGCGATAATTATACAATACATCACTCAGGATATGCGTACATAATCCTGACATGTTATTTAGGCTAGTGCACTTCTCCAGTTCCTACATGATGCGCAAACAGGCTACTCCTCACAACCTATGTACATATCTTACAAAGCGGTACATCGCATGACGGGCAAGCGCACTCAGCCAGAAATGTTGACGATCTCCTTGGCCCTGCCAAGGGTGAGGCGCAGTGAGGCTGGGGACTCGACCTCCTCCTCACTAATAGGCTCCAGACGTGAAGAGCTGCGTCGGGTAGATGGAGCGGGTGCCAGGGGCGGAGCAACACGAATAGGAGTAGGCACAACGGGTGGTGCAGTGCGCGCTGGAGTGGGCGCAATGGCCTGGTTGAACTCTTCGGTGGTAGGCAGGCGACGAGTAGGTGCATAAGATGCTGATGACGAGACAAAAGTCAGTGGCGGTGCGGCGGGCAGGAGCTCCCTCCTGTTGGCGGCACAGCCATGGACTGAGTCCATGCGGGCAGCTACGAAGTCGTCCACCAGGTTGTCAAAGGCTGCCTCCAGAGCCCGGAGATACTCAATAAGCATCTCAAAAGCCTCATCTCGTTCTCCTCTGGGGCAGGAGAATGCGTAGTGACAGGTGTAAGGCACATGGCATGGAAGATAGCGGTAGCGACGAGTCTTCATCGCGGGAAGGACATCCCTGAGGCGAGCTATCGCCTCACGGGCTGCCATCTGCATAGCATGCCTCTCCGTAGGCATGGCTCTTCCCACGAACCGGAAGCGGCGTAACTCACCACGCCCTCCCCTGAACTGCACCGTGGCCTGGTGCATGGTCAGACTGTCGTTGACCTTGTGCTGGTAGAGTGTGAAGACTGGGCGCACAGACGGCCCCATCGCGACCTGAACGATGAAGGAGAGAAGCTTGACGAACCCATCGGGCACGTTGGCGAAGGTCTGAGACTCGCAGCTGTTGTCGGCCATCTACAAAGGTAAGCAAAAATTCTGAATGGTCAGATCATAAATTTATGCTGACAGTCAGAAAATGACTACAATTGCAAAAATATAAATTAGCTCTATCATGCTAATAACCAATTAGCGATCGCACCTAGTGGCTTCCTACAGTCAGCCTGGCTCTGGTACCAAGCTTGTCACGACCGGTTTTCCAATAAAAATATTTATTGAGAAACCAATCTTTTGAGTCCAGTATGAGAGAAATCCTCCTCACTGGTAGACAAATTCTTGATACAATAAGCCAGTAGCATAGGATATATTACAGGGTTGAGCTAGGGCTGCTCAACAAATTATTACAAGCGCGCCAATAATTATACATAATGGCGGATATAACACAATGGTGTGGTGGCATACTACTGACTCGAGGATAAAGTGATGGTGGAATAACACAGTGGGGAGTGTGATAACACGACTCTCAAACTGGCATCTCATCGAGCGTCGAGGTGAGGCTCGATAAATTTATTCGGGTTGCGGAAGCGGATATAATACAGTGACCAAATCCAGGGTCGCACGAGACTGACTGGGATTCCTCTAGGCGTTGGACTCGCTATCGAACTCTTCATCCATGAGATCGCCTCCGTCAGCATCTGGCCAAATCAACAAGCCAGTGAGTACTTTGAAAGTACTCGCAAGACAGTTCGGACGTAAGATATAACAAATGCATGCATGAATGCGTCATGATTAATTCACCAATGTACATTTAAAGTATTAGCAGGCAAGGTAACAAAGAGGGAATCGGCGGTAGTCCACCTGAAATCCCGACAGAAATATAAATGGAAACCGATCGGGTGTCTGAAGCGACGCCTCGAAAGGTGAACAAATAAATAAAGGAGAAAATCATGCCACAGTCGGGCGTCTTAGTGACATCACATAAAGGGCTTTAAAAGAAATGCCACAGTCGGACGTCGGGGCGACATCACAGAAAGGGCTTTAAAAGAAATGCCACAGTCGGACGTCAGGGCGACATCACAGAGAGGGCTTTAAAAGAAATGCCACAGTCGGACGTCGGGGCGACATCACAGAAAGGGCTTTAAAAGAAATGCCACAGTCGGACGTCGGGGCGACATCACAGAAAGGGCTTTTTTCACAAGTGAATAATACTCATAATAAATATTCAATTCATCATAATAAACAGGTTAGTCCACCCACAGGAATAACATTTAACCGGACTTAGCACTCATGGGATTCACCGGAGTCTCTGTCATCAAACTGATACTATTAGGACAAGATAATACGAATTTGGACATGGAATAGATGATTCAAGGAATGTATGACTCTGCAGAGTTTGTACAAAAATTTTCCCACAGCCAACGGATTTCCGTAGTCACGAAGGACTAGTTCCGTTTACGGTTTTTCAGAAGAAAACACAGCTATCCAGTACACACCCATCCTACCTCTCGATGCCAGGACTCACCCTAGACATCGTCCAAGAAAAACTTTTGAGACGGGGAGAGAACAATCTCGAATAGCATGGGATCAAATTTATATACGCGCGCTCTAAGTGGTGCCCCCCTCTCGGTCCCAACCGGAAACACCCATGCCCCCTGACCGGATGACTGGCTTTAATCCAGGGCCATGGAACCATCATCCCGGCCTCTCCTTTTGGTGTGTACCAGGAAAGCGGTTTACAACTTACTAAACCATATTCCTTGCGGAAAACATGTGGTAGTACAGGGAAGGAAACGAGAGGAACTGGACCGATACGGTTTGACACTGAAGTCACATAGTCTGGCATAAGCCTGGCATGCTACAACACTGCCATCTTACCCATCCTCATGCCAACACATGGCCATTCATACTCACATCCATCCACTTATGGATCATCGAACTCACTTACCTCAACATTGCATAAAATAACGTTCATCGGTATGCTCATCAACATGCCATGAAACTAACTAAATGCAAAACATGCCAAGACACTCATCATATCAAAAGTTCAAACATGCTTGCCTGGTTCAGAGTAGTCGGAGCCTAGCTCGGTGAAGTTCGCGGCTCCGTCACCTCCTTCGGTATCTACGGTATAAAGAAAATATATGCGCTATCGTAAATACCAAGGGGTGCACAAAAAGTATTCCAAATATTTTTCAAATAAATCTGATAAAAAACTAGACAAAATTTTAAAGAGAACAGAAAAAGAATCAATCAAAAATACCTTTCTGTTTAAAAGTTATAAGGGTTTTAATCCAGGGACTCATCTGTAATGAAACAGAAAGTTTCCAGGGGCTAGTTTATAAAAACAGAAAACGCTTCGGCAGAAACTACGCCAGCCCAAAGGGAAAGCGCATTTGGCAGAAGGCGTTTTCAGAAAACGCTTCGTTTAGAAAGGACAGAGAGGCTAACAGCGGGTCCCACTTGTCATGTTTAAACTTTCAAATTGGAGGGACGAGGCTCGTCGGCGCCCAAGGGCTGCGGTGGTCGCCGGCGGCGATCCACGGCGAGGTAAGGGGATCGGAGGTTACCAACGTGCTCACCGTGTCCTTCCGCAACGGTGGGTGGTGGTGTTGGTCGCCGGGGAGCACCACGTTGACGGCGGTCTCAACTCCGGCGGACGGTGGTTCGGGCGTGGATGGAGCTCGTCGGAGAAGACTGCAAAGGCCAAATTGATGAGGGGGTTAGAGTACTGGGTGTGAGAGAGGGCTACAGACGAGGTTTGGGCGCCGGAGATGGCCTCACCGGAGTGAATCAAGCTGGAGGCCGAGGCGGAGCAAGGCGGCCGGAGTTGGGGAAGGAGACCTCCTCGAGGTCCTCCTGGTGGCTTGGCAGGGTCCTAGGGAGGTGCAGTGAAGGTGCGTGCTCGAGGGTGAGCTCGGGTTCCTTTTTATAGGCGATTCGAGGCGGTGGCCGAGAACGGGGTTCTCCGGCGAAGCTTACGGCGGCGCAGGGCATTGGTCGGGGAGGATTAGGGGTCGAGCGCCGTCGTGGGGGTTCAATGGGTCCATTTAGGTGCTAAACTGGCCGGGGTTTGGGTGTTTGGGTCGAGCTCGACGGAACGGGGGTGGCGCGGCCCGTCGGCGGCAGGGAGCATGTTCCGTGCTTGCCGGGCCACGGTGATGGTGCCACGGGCGTGCGCTGGCATGCATGAGGCCACACGGAGAGCCAGGGGGCTTTGGGCGGCGCTGAACGGTGTTCTGCCGTGGTGTGCCTTCTGTCGGCCGCCACGGGAGGTCCCGACGCCGCAGAAGACGCCGGCGAGGGCGGGCCAGCGCGCCACCGACGCCAGGAAGGCTCCACGCACGCGTGTGAAGCTCCGGACAAGAGGGAGGGGCTGCGAGCATCGAGCCAAGCGCACTGTGAGCTTGTGACTGAACTCTGAAGAAAACGACACTGTAAAACTGAATTTTACTGAACTTTACTAAAAATGCAAAGAATAGTGCAGCTCAGGTGTTCGACAGAATGCTTTTGGCATCTAGGGATTTTTCCTTGAGCTGAAATTTGGTGGAGTGGCTTCTCATTGCTCTAGTAGGCTGCATGATTTTTGGTGGAATTTTTGGAGGAGTGTAGATATGAATTTCATCAAATTTGTCAAATCTGGTCCAAACTTGCAGTGAGTGAAATCTGAAATTTTTGAAAAGAAGAAGAGTGGATCAAGATGGTTCTAGGTTGTGGGTACTAAAGACAATCCAGGGAAGTTGGTTTGGGACAAAAACTCAAAGGCAAAGTGGTACTTGCTTTGAAAATCACTTAGGCTCAAAATAATTGGCAGAAATGTTTTGGGAGATAAAATAATTGAAATAGAATCCAAAACTTGTTTGGACTTGTTGAGACAGAGGATTTAAATTGCTCAAAGATGGAGGGAGGGGTTTTGAGAAATTTACTATAGGAGACATGGTAAAACCATGGGTGGTTTCAAAAAGAAAGAAGTCCCAAAACTCCTAGGGATTCTTTTTTTTAAATGAAAATAAATAAGTTTGAGAGGGTAACAACCAGAAGGAAAAGCTTCCAAAAATTCAACACCAAATTTGAAAGGGAAAAGAAAATCCTTGCTAAAGGAAAGGAAGTTTTTAAGAGGAAGGATTTCTGGAAAAGAAATTTTAAATGCCCTCTTTTAAAATCCAACAATGTTTTTGATGAAAACCAAATTAAAATTTTGGAGTGTCACAA
The DNA here is from genome assembly GCF_018294505.1 of Triticum aestivum. Classification (NCBI taxonomy): domain Eukaryota; kingdom Viridiplantae; phylum Streptophyta; class Magnoliopsida; order Poales; family Poaceae; genus Triticum; species Triticum aestivum. The sequence goes on from NC_057813.1 coordinate 652,714,331, forward strand.
ATAGCGGTGTAGCCGTACGAGGACGCGACCGTACAAGCGGTGGCCACGCTGGCGGCCGACGACGAGAGCACTGTCAGCCGCGCGTCCTACTTGCCGCCGTCCAACGTCCGGCACCGCTGAAGTCAGGGACTCCTTCGAGGATGAGTAGGGCATGGGAGGCGTCAGGGCATGGTGTGCCAACTGGCCGATCCGTCTCCCGTGTTCTACTTTTCCTCGCCGGAGACCACACCGTCACTTCACGGGTCTTGAACCCTGCCCCCGTACATAGAGATCGCTGATGGAGGACATTGGTCACCGCCGTGGAATAGGTTTATGGTCGGGTTTCTTTTATTTTTCTGTCATATAAAAGTTTGAAATGTAATGAAAATCTGCCGTGATTGCATTAATCTCGGCCAGTGTATATGACTTTCACAATAATATACATATTGTAGGAGTACTAGCAAGATGCCCGTGCGTTGCATGGAAGATCAAGATCTTGTGGGAGAAAAGGATGAACGAGGGAAAGCCTTATTTTCAAATGTGGAGAGGAGTGCGGGTAAATTGTCATAGTTTCCTTCCTATCCGTTAGATATAGATCGGACGGCCTATATTGCAGGATGACAGGCTGTCACATCCCTAGTCTGGTATGACTTAGACTAGCTAGCTATTTGTGCATCATATTTAAATTTCATTTAAATTTGAAACGAGGATTGGTGGAACCCTCAGAATCATTTTTGAAAATGACCCAAATAAAAATTTCTCCAAAAGGGTCCAAGAAAATGCTCATGTTGCTCTCTGAAAATATTGGACAGAGATAAAAATCAAAACAATATTTTTAGGAGCTCATGGATAATTATTTTGGCCATTTGGATTAATTCGATAATTATTTGCTTTGGATATATATTATTATATATTTGAAATATATGTCCAAAAATTGTGCCTTTTGTTGAGGAGCTCTGGAATAATACCATTAGCCCCTACAAAAATTGGCATAAGCAAATAAAATGGTTTAGTATTTTTATTAAACCAAACAAATGTCAGAAAAAATAGAAAAAGGGAAATAAAACAGGAAAACCTCACCTGTGCTTACCTGGGGCTCTCCCCTGCGCAGCCCAGCAGCAGCAGGCCGGCCCAGCCAGGAGGCGGCCCAGCCCACCAGGCCCCCCTCCTCTGTCGTCTTCCTCCCCGACAGGGGAACGGCGCGTGCCGACGCGCGCGCCTCCACCTCCTGCTTCCCCTGGCCACCTCCTGCTTCCTCCTCTTCGCCTGGAACGCCCCGGACGACGCCACGCAGCCCCGACCGCCCTCTCACTCTCTCCCCCCTCCTCTCCCCCTGCTCTCTCTCTCTCACCCGAGAACCACCGCCGCCGCCGACGGGCATCACCGTAGCCACCGCCTCTCCCACGCCTTCCCGACACGCTCCCCAGATCCGCCGCGACCCCCTCTACCTCCTCGTCGAGCCACGCAAGACGGAGCACCCCGTGGAGCCGTCGCCGTCGCCAAATTCTCCTCCGGTCGCCGTGGATCCTCGTCGGCGATTCGGGAGCTACCGGGCATCCCCGACCTCGCCCTCGCGCTCGCTAGTTCCGCGGTGAGCCCCCGCACCGAACCCCCTCCTCCCCGTGTCCGTTTGCCCCGTCTAGCTAGCTCGCCACCGCGCCCGTAAGCTTCTCGCCGCCGTCCATGTCGCCGTCGCCGTCTCGGCCCGTCTCCGCCCAAACCAAGCATCCATTCGCGCTCCTGGTGCCACGAGGGTGCCGCCGAGCCCCTCAGGTGGCCTCCCCGTGCCCCGCAGCCCGTTCTCGCTCGAAGCCGAGCTCCGGCCGCCGCCGCGAGCCTTGCTCCGGCGAGCTCCGGCCTTCCCCGCTCCTCCCACCTGTCCCACCAGATGCGCGAGAGCCCGGGCTACGCCCCGGTGCTCTCAGACGCCGTCCCCGTGGCCTGTGGCGCGGACTCCGCCGCGTCCAGAGGTCGCCGGTGGCGAGCCCCGTCGCCTGAGCCCTGCCATGTGGGGCCGGCCCGTCAGGTGATTAGCTTAGTGCTAATCACCGTTAACTAACCCCCCTGACACTGACAGTGGGCCCGACCCCCCCTAACCTTTTAATTAAACTAAATTAACCCCTGTTAACCCCCCTGTCACTGACGTGTGGGTCCCACACGTCAGATTTGACCTGGACAGCCGCGTTGACCCGCTGATGTAGTGATGACGTCATGCTGACGCAATTATATATTTTCTGGAATTAAAATAATTCAGAAAATCCAGAAAATGATTTAAACTTCAAAAATTCATAGAAATTCAACCGTAGCTCAGATTGAAATAATTTATATATGAAAAATTATCAGAAAAATGCAATCTTTCCATATGTACTAGTTTCATGCATGAAAAACCAACTTCTACATGCTGAATATGGGAAAACACATTATGGCATATATAAGAGACTTAATTTAGTAATGCATTTGAACCTTTGGTTCAAATGGACTTCAAACCAAATGTTTACTAGTTGCATTAGCTCAACAGCATCACATCTACATGCCATGTTCATGCATCATATTGTTGCATATGATTGTGTATTGATTGCCGACACCGTTCCTTCTCGATAGGTCCTACTCCAGAGACGTTCCAGAGTACCTGTCTGTGAAGCAGTGCCTCCCTTGTTGATTTACCAGGCAAGCAAACCCCCTTGTTCATTTCGATAAAACCCTACTCTCTCGCTCCTGCTCTCAGTTATTGCATTAGGACAACAACGATTCATCTGCTACTTTGTGCTGCGGTAGTTGAACCCATTCCTCTGCATGACCTGTCATTGCCACAGTAAATAGTTGAAACCCACTAGCATGTGTAGGAGTTGATTGAAGCCATTGTTGTGTTCCTACCATGCTATGCCTGCTATTGCTTAGAGTTGTGTCAGGTCTGATTCATTGGGAATGAATTGGAGTGTTACGATATGTTCTGATGCTGAGAGTGAAGTGTGTGAACACGATTTGGTAAAGGTAGCGGTGAGAGGCCGTGTAGGAGTACATGGTGGGTTGTCTCACTGGAACCGTCCTTAAGCACTGAGTTCTATGTATGTTGTCCAATGACTCGATACTACCACACATTGGGTTCCGGTAACTCGACCCCTCTCGACTTATTAACCAACTTGGTCTCTGTCCAGGAGTCGCAACTAGTTTCTGGTGTTTGTAGGTAGTGCTATTTTTCTACCAAGTGGCACCCGACAGGGTGGGCTTGGGACAGACTAGGCACACGTGGCCTGGTGTACCGAGTGGCACCCGGATGGTGGGCTCGGGAACCCTGTACACATCGTTTGGGGCCGTAAGCGACACCCCGGCCGGATCTCCTTGCGGATGGAACCCGAATAGGCGATAAACCTGGACTAGAGTCTTGTGTGGTTAGTCAGGTCGTGGCCGACACCCTCGCCAGGCTTCCGCTTGAAGGTTGCCGAGATACATGACGTGTACATGGCGGTAAGTGGCGAGAGCGTGTGTGAAGAAGTACACCCCTGCAGGGTTAACATGATCTATTCGAATAGCCGGGTCCGCGGTTATGGACTTCTTGGATGCTTACATGGTACATAGACAACTTGAAGTGGATACTCTAAAATGCTCAAGACAAGTGTGAGTGCTATGGATGGCCTTCTCGTAGGGAGACGGGGATGAATCCATAGTAGTGTATTGTATGGTGATTAGTGGACTCGTGTACGTTGTTTCACCTCCAGAGTTTCTGGTAGTCGTAGAACAGGATAGCCACAGAGTCAAAGCTGGCTTGCTGCAACCAAACCCCACATTACCCTCTTGGTACAAATACATGTACGATAGGATCTGATGTAAGTCTTGCTGAGTACCTTTGTACTCATGTTGCTTTATTTATGTTTTTTGCAGCTGAGACTTCGGTCTTACTAGTGTTCTCATGGACTTCGACTAGTAGCTAGTACCTCAGCTACGATCTTGATCGGACGTTGTAGATAGTCAGGCGTTCAGCCTTTTTCATTTATAGATGTCTGTACTCAGACATGTAATGCTTCCGCTTGTTGCTTGATTGCTCTGACTGTTGGGTCATGTGACCCCTGTTTGTAATAAAGCTGTGATGGCTCTTATGAGCCTTATTTCTATATGATTGTTGAGTTATGCTGTGATGCCATGTTGTACAGCACATACTTGCATGTTATGCGTACGTGTAATGTGTATTGTTATGTGTGGGATCTGACTACCTAGTTGTTTATTCTTAGTAGCCTCTCTTACCGGGAAATGTCTCCTAGTGCTTCCACTGAGCCCTGGTAGCTTGCTACTGCTCCGGAACACTTAGGCAGGCCGGCATGTGTCCTTCTTCGATCCTGTGTCTGTCCCTTCGGGGAAATGTCACGCAATGAATACCGGAGTCCTGCTAGCCCGCTACAGCCCGGTTCACCGGAGTCCTGCTAGCCCAGTGCTACAGCCTGGATTCACTCGCTGATGACCGACACGTTCGATGCTGGGTCATGGATGCCTGTCCCTATAAGTCTGTGCCACTTTGGGTTTACGACTAGCCATGTCAGCCCGGGCTCCTTATCATATGGATGCTAGCGACACTGTCATATACGTGTGCCAAAAGGCGCAAACGGTCCCGGGCTAAGGTAAGGCGACACCCGTGGGAATACCGTGCGTGAGGCCGCAAAGTGATATGAGGTGTTACATGCTAGATCGATGTGGCATTGAGTCGGGGTCCTGACAGCGCTGGTATCAGAGCCTGACTGCCTGTAGGATTACCAAGCCATACTGGTCGAAGTTGAGTCTAGAAATTCTTTAGTTATGTAAGGGAATTGATTGTGGGAAGGAACGTAAGGCTCTTTTTACTCCTTATACCTCATGACCTTCTGATCTGAGTCGTCCTATCTTTCCTACGGGGTTAAGGAACTAGGCTTTCTCTTCTGTCTATCAGGATCACGTGTTACTACTCCGTAGTCCCATAGGATTGGTTGATCAGAGTCATACCCCAGTTTCGAGTATTTCCGGTGTAGTCTGTTTAGTATGATCTCAGAACCTTGAGTAATGCTGTTGAGTATGTTATCGCCCCATTTTTAGTAGGATGTCTCATTCTGAGCATTTTACTGCCGTTATGCTGCCGGAATTTCCCTAGGAGTTCGAGAGATACTAATTCCTTGTCCTACATTCTACAGTCGATAGTTGATGCTGATCCGTCCTTGGTTCGTTCTCAGGATGTCTTCAGCTAAGCGAAGTTCGTTGTTCGTAGCCAGAACCATGGAGATGGTAGGGATGAGGATCCTCCCGACCAGCCTTCGTTGACAGAGTTCATGTTAGAGATGGAGAGGAACAAGCGTGAGTCTAACCGCTTGTTGGCACGTATCGAGGAGAATACCGCACATCAGTTCAAAGGGTCTGCTACCATTCATGATTTCATTCGCTTGCACCCACCTACTTTTCATCATTCCATCGAGCCACTCGATGCAGATGACTGGCTCCGTAGCATCACTCATAAGCTGCGTTCTGCGAACGTAGCTGAAGATGACAAGGTCACCTATGCCACATACCACCTGGAAGGTCCTGCTAGTCTTTGGTGGCAGAACTATGAGGCTATGCTTCCAGCTGGCCAGATTCCTACCTGGAAGGATTTCGCTGAGGCTTTTCGCGAGCATCACATTCCCCAAGCCCTCGTTGATCGCAAGAGAGAAGAGTTCTGTAGTCTCACCCAGAATAAGATGGCTGTTGATGCTTACAGCCGAGAGTTGAGAACCTCGCCCGTTATGCCACAGAAGAAGTGTCCACGGACGCCAAGAAGCAGGCTAGGTTCCGGAAGGGTCTCAACCCCAAGTTGCGTCGTGATCTCCACCTGCATCATTGTGATACATTCCAGGCCCTTGTGAACAAGGCCATTAATGCAGAGACAGCTCAACTCACTTACGAGGAGTCTCGTAAGCACACCCGTGATTTGGGATCTTCCTCTGGCTCTAGTTCCCAGAAGCGCCGGATTTGGGTTCCAAACTCCGCTCTTCCTTCCGGTTATACACCGAGGTCATCCTATGTGGTGCCTTCTCCAGCTCAGTCATATGTTCCACCCAGTTCTACTGGTAGACCGCTTGTCAGTGCGGGTCCACGTCCAACCTCAGGGACTTGCTTCACATGCGGAAAGCCAGGACACTATGCACGTGATTGCTCTCAGACTAGTTATGCTCCACCCCAGCCCGAGAAGACTGTTGGCTGTATTAAGCCATCACGCAAGATGATCAGTGTCAAGTCAGTTCCCACTGAACGTGGACGTGTGCATCACGTCTCAGCTAAAGACGCTCATGATGATCCGGATGTCGTTCTTGGTACCCTCCTTGTCAATTGTCACCCAGCATCAGTTCTATTCGATACTGGAGCATCTCACCCCTTCATTTCTGAAGGCTATGCTCGTTTGCACGACATGTCATTTTGTGTTATGCCAACTCCGCTTGAAATCCAAACCCCAGGGTCTAGATGGCAGACCACCAGAATCAGCCATGGTAATGAAATCCTTGTTGACAGACTTGTATTCCTTGCATCACTTGTAGCCCTCAAGTCCTCAGATATTAACATCATCTTGGGTATGGACTGGATGACAGCTCATCATGCCAAGATTGATTGTTACACAAGATCTGTTCAGCTTACACACCCATCTGGCAAGTTAGTCACCGTCTCCACTAGAGTTGCAAAGCGTCAGCTCTATTCTCTTAATGCCAGCCCTCTTCCAGACCTTGAAGATATCCCGGTAGTCCGTGACTTTCCGGATGTTTTTCCAGAGGAACTGCCAGGTGTTCCACCTGACAGAGAAGTAGAGTTTGTCATAGATCTTATCCCAGGAACAGCTCCAATCTCCCGGAGACCTTACAAGATGGCACCCCTAGAACTAGCCGAGCTTAAGAAACAACTCGATGAGTCCTTGCAAAAGGGTTTCATCCGTCCTAGTTCTTCTCCTTGGGCTTGCCCCGTCCTCTTTGTCAAGAAGAAAGACGGTACGAACCGGATGGTTGTAGATTATCGTCCCGTTAATTTGGTCACGATAAAGAACAAGTATCCGCTTCCCAGGATCAACAACCTGTATGATCAGCTCGCTGGATCCTCAGTCTTCTCCAAGATGGATTTAAGGTTAGGATACCACCAAATCAAAATCAGAAACGGGGACATTCCCAAGACAGCTTTTGTTACTCGTTATGGTCAGTACGAGTACACCGTCATGTCCTTTGGCCTAACCAATGCCCCAGCCACATTCTCCCGCTTGATGAACTCGATCTTCATGGAGTACTTAGATAAGTTCGTCGTGGTTTACCTCGATGATATTCTTATTTACTCGAAGAACGAGGAAGAGCATGCCGAACATCTTAGACTTGTGTTAGAAAAGCTCAGAGAACACCGCCTTTATGCCAAGTTCTCCAAGTGTGAATTTTGGTTGCCAGAAGTGACCTACCTAGGCCACGTAATCTCTGGTAAGGGCATTGCTGTCAATCCCGAGAGAGTTCAAGCCGTTCTCGATTGGACTCCACCTGAAACAGTCAAACAAGTTAGGAGTTTCCTTGGCCTAGCCAGCTATTGTCGCCGCTTTGTTGAAAACTTCTCCAAAGTAGCCAAACCCCTCACTGAACTTCTCAAGAAAGATAAAAAGTTCGAGTGGTCCCCACAGTGTGAGTACAGTTTTCAGGAACTGAAAAGACGCCTGACTTCTGCTCCCATACTTGTGCCACCGGATTTCACTAAAGACTTTATTATCTACTGCGACGCCTCACGACAAGGACTAGGTTGCATTCTTATGCAGGATCGTCATGTGATTGCCTATGCATCTCGACAGTTGCATCCACATGAGGAGAATTATCCTACACATGATCTAGAGCTTGCAGCCGTAGTCTATGCACTCAAGACCTGGCGACATTACCTCCTTGGTAAACGTTGCGAGATCTACACCGATCACCAGAGTCTCAAGTATATCTTCACCCAACCAGATTTGAACCTTAGGCAAAGACGTTGGTTGGAGTTGATCACAGATTATGATCTAGGGATTACCTACACCCCAGGCAAAGCCAATGTCATGGCTGATGCTCTAAGCCGTAAATCCTATTGCAACAATCTCATGTTGCAGCAAGGCCAACCACTTCTCCATGAGGAATTCTGTAAGCTTAATCTTCACATAGCTCCTCACGGATTTCTTTCTACCTTGGTGGCGAAACCTACCCTTGTGGATCTTATCATAGAAGCCCAGAAGCATGATACGGGGATTACCCGGATCAAGAGAAACATTAAGAAGGGAGTTGGTGGATGTTTCTCTATGGATGATCGTGGTGTTGTTTTCTTTGAGAATCGCTTGGTGGTTCCCAAGAAGCAACATCTTCGGCAGTTGATTCTTAAGGAGGCGCATGAATCTCCTCTCACGATTCATCCCGGTAGTACTAAGATGTATCAGGACCTACGCCAGAGGTTCTGGTGGACTAGGATGAAGAGAGAAATCGCTGAGTTCATTGCTAAATGTGACGTTTGTCGTCGCGTTAAGGCAGAGCATCAAAGACCTGCTGGCACCCTTCAGCCTTTAGCTATTCCTGAATGGAAATGGGATAAAGTTGGTATGGACTTCATCACCGGCTTTCCCAGGACCAAGAGAGGGAATAATGCTATCTTCGTAGTCATTGATCGTCTCTCCAAAGTGGCTCACTTCCTTCCTGTTCGAGAGAGTATCACTGCTAGTCAGCTTGCTGACTTATATATTTCTCGAATAGTGTCACTTCATGGTGTTCCACTAGAGATCAATTCAGACCGTGGCAGTCTTTTCACTTCTCATTTCTGGGAGAGTTTCCAAACTGCCATGGGAACCCATCTTTCCTTCAGTACCGCTTTCCACCCTCAGTCGAGTGGTCAGGTGGAACGGGTCAATCAAATTCTCGAAGACATGCTCAGAGCTTGCGTTATCTCATTCGGTATGGATTGGGAGAAATGTCTTCCTTTCGCCGAGTTTGCTTATAACAATAGCTACCAATCCAGCCTCAAGAAAGCTCCTTTTGAGGTTCTCTATGGACGAAGATGTCGAACACCTTTGAACTGGTCAGAAACCGGTGAAAGACAATTCTTTGGACCGGACATGATCCAGGAGGCAGAAGAGCAAGTTCGCATCATTCGTGAGAATTTGAAAACCGCCCAGTCTCGTCAGAAGAGCCAGTACGATCGTCATCATAAGGATATGACTTATGAAATTGGCGACCAAGCTTACCTTCGGGTTACTCCTTTGAAGGGTACCCATCGTTTCGGTATCAAGGGCAAGTTGGCTCCTCGTTACATTGGTCCCTTTCGCATTCTCGCTAAACGAGGAGAGGTTGCCTACCAATTGGAACTACCCCCACATCTTTCTCGAGTTCATGATGTCTTCCACGTCTCTCAACTCAGGCGTTGCTTCTCGGATCCCATCCGCGGAGTGGACCACGAAACGCTTGATCTCCAAGATAACCTCACATACCGAGAGTACCCGGTTCGCATTCTTGATCAAGCAGAGCGTGTCACTCGACGTCAGAACATCAAGTTTCTCAAAGTTCAGTGGTCTCATCATTCCGAGAGAGAAGCTACTTGGGAGCGAGAAGATCGTCTTCGACTGGAGTACCCCGCTTTCTTTCCGTCGACCCCTGAATCTCGAGACGAGATTCTTTCAAGTGGGGGCGAGTTGTCACATCCCTAGTCTGGTATGACTTAGACTAGCTAGTCATTTGTGCATCATATCTAAATTTCATTTAAATTTGAAATGAGGATTGGTGGAACCCTCAGAATCATTTTTGAAAATGACCCAAATAAAAATTTCTCCAAAAGGGTCCAAGAAAATGCTCATGATGCCCTCTAAAAATATTGGACAGAGATAAAAATCAAAACAATATTTTTAGGAGCTCATGGATATTTATTTTGGCCATTTGGATTAATTCGATAAATATTTGCATTGGAAATATATTTCTATATATATGAAATATGGTCCAAAATTATGTCATTTATAAAGGAGCTCTGAATAATATATCTAGCTCCTGCAAAAATTGGAATAAGGTAATAAATTGATTTAGTATTTTATTAAATCAAAACAAATGTCAGAAAAAAATAGAAAACAGAAATAAAAGAGGGAGGGGCTTACCTGGGGTTTCCCCTGTGCAGCCCAGCCGCAGCAGGCCGGCCCAGCCAGCAGGCGGCCCAGCCCACCTGGCCCCCCCTCCTCTGTCGTCTTCCTCCCCGACAGGGGAACGGCGCGTGCCGACGCGCGCGCACCGCCGCGCCTCCACCTCCTGCTTCCCCTGGCCACCTCCTGCTTCCTCCTCGTCGCCTGGAACGCCCCGGACGACGCCACGCAGCCCCGACCGCCCTCTCACTCTCTCCCTCCTCCTCTCCCCCTGCTCTCTCTCTCTCACCCGAGAACCACCGCCGCCGCCGACGGGCATCACCGTAGCCACCGCCTCTCCCACGCCTTCCCGACACGCTCCCCAGATCCGCCGCGACCCCCTCTACCTCCTCGTCGAGCCACGCAAGACGGAGCACCCCGTGGAGCCGTCGCCGTTGCCAAATTCGCCTCCGGCCGCCGTGGATCCTCGCCGGCGATTCGGGAGCTACCGGGCATCCCCGACCTCGCCCTCGCGCTCGCTGGTTCCGCGGTGAGCCCCCGCACCAAACTCCCTCCTCCCCGTGTCCGTTTGCCCCGTCTAGCTAGCTCGCCACCGCGCCCGTAAGCTCCTCGCCGCCGGCGATGGCGCCACGGTGGCACGAGCCCAAGCCGGTCACTCCCGCGCGCGTCACCGTGTTCCTGGTGACGCCAGGAGGCCGTAGGAGCCCTCCGCTTCCACTGCCGTGCACCACAACGCCGCGGCCGCAAGTTGCCGAGCTCCGGCCGCCGTGAGCCTTGCTCCGGCGAGCTCCGGCCTTCCCCGCTCCTCCCACCTGTCCTACCAGATGCGCGAGAGCCCGGGCTACGCCCCGGTGCTCTCAGACGCCGTCCCCGTGGCCTGTGGCGCGGACTCCGCCGCGTCCAGAGGTCGTCGACGGCGAGCCCCGTCGCCTGAGCCCTGCCATGTGGGCCCCGTCGGCAGGTGATTAGCTTAGTGCTAATCACCGCTTAATTAACCCCACCCTGACACTGACAGTGGGCCCCAACGCCACTAACTTTTAATTAGAACTAAATTAACCCCTGTTTAACCCCCTGTCACTGACGTGTGGGCCCCACACGTCAGGTTTGACCCGGACCAGCCCAGTTGACCGCTGACGTCGTGCTGACGTCATGCTGGTGCATTAATATGATTTCTGGATTTAATTTAAATCAGGAAATTCCAGAAATTGTTTTAAACTTCAAAAATTCATAACAATTCAACCGTAGCTCAGATTAAAATAATTTATATATGAAAAATTATCAGAAAAATGCAATCTTTCCATCTGTATTAGTTTCATGCATGAAAAACCAACTTATACATGCTGAATATGAGAAAACACATTATGGCATATATAAGAGACTTAATTTAGAAATGCATTTGAACCTTTGGTTCAAATGGACTTCAAACCAAATGTTTACTAGTTACATTAGCTCAAACAGCATCACATCTACATACCATGCTCATGCATCATATTGTTGCATATGATTGTGTTTTGATTGCCGGCACCGTTCCTTCTCGATAGGTCTTGCTCCGGAAACGTTCCAGAGTACCTGTCTGTGAAGCAGTGCCTCCCTTGTTGATTTACCAGGCAAGCAAACCCCCTTGTTCATTTCGATAAAACCCTACTCTCTCGCTCCTGCTCTCAGTTATTGCATTAGGACAACAACGGTTCATCTGCTATTTTGTGTTGCGGTAGTTGAACCCATTCCTCTGCATGACCTGTCATTGCCACAGTAAATAGTTGAAACCCACTAGCATGTGTAGGAGTTGATTGAAGCCATTGTTGTGTTCCTACCATGCTATGCCTGCTATTGCTTAGAGTTGTGTCAGGTCTGATTCATTGGGAATGAATTGGAGTGTTACGATATGTTCTGATGCTGAGAGTTAAGTGTGTGAACACGATTTGGTAAAGGTAGCGGTGAGAGGCCATGTAGGAGTACATGGTGGGTTGTCTCACTGGAACCGTCCTTAAGCACTGAGTTCTATGTATGTTGTCCAATGACTCGATACTACCACACATTGGGTTCCGGTAACTCGACCCCTCTCGACTTATTAACCAACTTGGTCTCTGTCCAGGAGTCGCAACTAGTTTCTGGTGTTTGTAGGTAGTGCTATTTTTCTACCAAGTGGCACCCGGCAGGGTGGGCTTGGGACAGACTAGGCACACGTGGCCTGGTGTACCGAGTGGCACCCGGATGGTGGGCTCGGGAACCCTGCTCACATCATTTGGGGCCGTAAGCGACACCCCGGCCGGATTTCCTTGCGGATGGAACCCGAATAGGCGATAAACCTGGACTAGAGTCTTGTGTGGTTAGTCAGGTCGTGGCCGACACCCTCGCCAGGCTTCCGCTTGAAGGTTGCCGAGATACATGACGTGTACATGGCGGTAAGTGGCGAGAGCGTGTGTGAAGAAGTACACCCCTGCAGGGTTAACATGATCTATTCGAATAGCCGGGTCCGCGGTTATGGACTTCTTGGATGCTTACATGGTACATAGACAACTTGAAGTGGATACTCTAAAATGCTCAAGACAAGTGTGAGTGCTATGGATGGCCTTCTCGTAGGGAGACGGGGATGAATCCATAGTAGTGTATTGTATGGTGATTAGTGGACTCGTGTACGTTGTTTCACCTCCAGAGTTTCTGGTAGTCGTAGAACAGGATAGCCACAGAGTCAAAGCTGGCTTGCTGCAACCAAACCCCACATTACCCTCTTGGTACAAATGCATGTACGATAGGATCTGATGTAAGTCTTGCTGAGTACCTTTGTACTCATGTTGCTTTATTTATGTTTTTTGCAGCTGAGACTTCGGTCTTACTAGTGTTCTCATGGACTTCGACTAGTAGCTAGTACCTCAGCTACGATCTTGATCGGACGTTGTAGATAGTCAGGCGTTCAGCCTTTTTCATTTATAGATGTCTGTACTCAGACATGTAATGCTTCCGCTTGTTGCTTGATTGCTCTGACTGTTGGGTCATGTGACCCCTGTTTGTAATAAAGCTGTGATGGCTCTTATGAGCCTTATTTCTATATGATTGTTGAGTTATGCTGTGATGCCATGTTGTACAGCACATACTTGCATGTTATGCGTACGTGTAATGTGTATTGTTATGTGTGGGATCTGACTACCTAGTTGTTTATTCTTAGTAGCCTCTCTTACCGGGAAATGTCTCCTAGTGCTTCCACTGAGCCCTGGTAGCTTGCTACTGCTCCGGAACACTTAGGTAGGCCGGCATGTGTCCTTCTTCGATCCTGTGTCTGTCCCTTCGGGGAAATGTCACGCGATGAATACCGGAGTCCTGCTAGCCCGCTACATCCCGGTTCACCGGAGTCCTGCTAGCCCAGTGCTACAGCCTGGATTCACTCGCTGATGACCGACACGTTCGATGCTGGGTCATGGATGCCTGTCCCTGTAAGTCTGTGCCACTTTGGGTTTACGACTAGCCATGTCAGCCCGGGCTCCTTATCATATGGATGCTAGCGACACTGTCATATACGTGTGCCAAAAGGCGCAAACGGTCCTGGGCTAAGGTAAGGCGACACCCGTGGGAATACCATGCGTGAGGCCGCAAAGTGATATGAGGTGTTACATGCTAGATCGATGTGGCATTGAGTTGGGGTCCTGACACAGGCACACCATCATCACCAACTCTGCTTTTTATTGAACCGAGACAAATCTAACATGCAAAGTAAAATAAACACATAGGGTCTATACATACACAAATTATCTTAGGCACTCCAATAGTACGTCCACTACACATTCACGCATTTCACATCTTTCTACATCTACGGGAACCTACGGAAGTGTTAACGTAAATTTCCTCTCTCTCTCCTCCCCTGATTTTCATGGTGGTGGGCCCCTCCCTTCCCCCAATCTACAATCAACAGCTCACACATTTCACATTACGTTAATTATGTAACTGGGATTACGTAGGTGTAGCATTACTCATCCTAAAAAACCCAACTAAGCCAACCTCCCAGCATGTCACGCGGGAAAAGAACCGGCGGCGCCGTTTTAGTCGGGATTACCGGATTACTAGTAGTAGTATCGATGGATCGCGTGAAGCAACAATTTTTTTTCTGAGGTGGCGAAGCACCTAGTTAAAAAAAGGCGGTACACTCACAACACTCCTGTCGCGGTCGCATTGCGCCCCACACACGTTCGGTCCTGCACACGGCTCACGCAAACGGAACGTGCTTCGGCTTGCCTCTTCACTGACACGTGGGACTGCACTTGGAGAAACCGACCATGCGCCAAACTCCCCCGCCCACCTCATGAAAATCCTCCCCCCCACAAAAATTCCCCCCAAATCCGATTCAACCGCCCTTTGGCCAACTAGCCAATAATA
>NC_057813.1:652729100-652736671 GCF_018294505.1 Triticum aestivum
CTCCCCGCCATGCCGATACGTCGGCACCGGGGTTCGTCGAGGGGACGCACGACGATCCTCTCGCTCCCACAGTATGCTCTCTTAGACTGTCGTCCTCTAGTCGTGCCGCCACCTCTGGCTACGTTCTTGTGGAGGCGCACGGCGGTCAGCGCCACCACCGCTGGCGACGTTCGTGTGGAGATACACGACGGTCAGCTTCTCCCACGGTACGCGCATTCTAGACTAAGGCTCCGTTCATGTCGGTGTAGCGCTGAATGTTAGCTGATAGACGCTGTTAATCTCACTGTTTGCCAAAGTAGTTTATTGTTAATATGCTCTGCTTAAGAAGCTTCCTTGCCCTGTTGTGCACTCAATCTGCTTAGCTGAGATGACATGCCAAGGCCGATTAGTTGCTAAAATATCCTGCCATATATTTATTGTGACATAGATTGCCGTGGTCTAGTAGCCAATCTGTTAGGTGAAATAGCTCTACACCATTTTATACTCGATCTTTGTTGCTGCGATGGCCTTCGATAGTTTGATGGTTGTGCGCTTGACCTCATTAACCACTGAAATAGCCTGCCATAATTTAGCACTCAAATCTGTTTTCTGAATTAGCTTTACATTTTCGTTACTTAGATCTGCTCGTCCAAATATCTTGCCATACCTTTAGACATCGACCTAGGTATTTTTTTCTGGACTTCATTTTTTTTAGAAAAGGAGGAAGACCCCCGGCCTCTGCATCTGGGCGATGCATACAACCACTTTATTAATTATTCTCAAAAGACCTTACAAAGAAATATACATTTTCCTGTAATATCTAGTAGAAGAACTAATTTGTATGTCTAACAGATGGACATGACTTGGATGACTTCTGCTCGAAGATTCTCCGCTGCATATGTCGAGGGGGTTGAAAACTTCATGAACTTTATCAGAGCTGAGTACGGTGGTCCGAAATCAGATGTGCTCTGCCCGTGTAATTGCTGTATGAATTCAGTTACAAGACCCCAGTCAACTGTGCAAAATCATCTACACTTGTATGGGATGTCGGTCAAATATACTAGGTGGGTTCATCATGGTGAAGCTGTGAATGGTAATGTTATTGACTACGTGGAAGCATCAGATCACCATCTTGATCTGCCTGATGCTCAGGTGGAAGAGGAGGAGGAGGTGGTGGTGGCGGAGCCAGTGAGTTTGACCAACATTGAAACAATGCTACGAAATGCTCGTGCATTCTATGAACTTTCACCTACAGAAGAAAAACGGTGGGCACGCATGTTGGAACAATGCAACATTGCTGTCACCCCAAGAAATAAGCTGTCAGTATTCTCAGCTATGGTCACCTTTCTTCAGGTGAAGACATCTGAGCGGATGACCAACAAATCATTTGATGCGCTGTTGGCTGCTTTCAGCAAATCTTTCCCTGATGCGTCTGAGCTGCCACACACCTACAGTAAAATGAAAAATTTCCTTCGTGCAGTTGGAATTGGATATGATATGATCCATGTTTGTAAGAATAATTGTGTTCTGTCCCGGAAGGATTATGCCAACTTAAGTGAATGCCCGAAATGCAAATCATCAAGATGGAAAGATGGCGATGCTGTGAAGACGATTCCTCATAATGTTCTGAGACATTTTCCAATTACACCAAGATTGCAGAGGTTGTTTCATGATGCTGAAACAAGAGATGATGTACTTTGGCATTCTAGGAACCAGAAGTACAATGATCAGAATGTAATTAGCCATCCATCTCATGGTAGTGAGTGGAAAAGCTTCAATGATAAACACAAAAAGTTTTTTGTTGACCCGAGAAACATTAGACTTGGCTTAGCTTCAGATTGATTTAACCCATTTGGCCACCAGAGCGCCACATATAGCATGTGTCCAGTGCTTGTTATCCCTTACAACATGCCTCCAAATGTCTGCACCAAAGAATCAAACTACATGATGGCCTTGCTCATCCCAGGTCCAAAAAGTCCTGGAAAGGATTTTGATTTGTTCATGGAGCCTCTTGTGGAGGAACTTCAACATCCATGGGGGGTGTTCTCACTCGAGACCTATATAGCAGCCCACCAGCTGATTTCTTTATGTGTGCTATTATAATTTGGTGCATCCATGATTATCCGGCTTTGGGCACTATGTAAGGGCGAACGACACATGGTCACGATGCATGTGTTCGCTATGACAGGAATCCGCTGTCATACGCAATACTTAGCAAGATCTGTTACATTGGACACTGCCGTTTCCTTGCCAAGGACAAGCCGCATCCTAGAAAATACCGAAGACATGTGTTCAATGCAAAGGATGAAAACCGTGATGCGCCAAAGAAGCTCACCGCCGATGAGTTGCAAGTGGAATTAGAGAAGGTCAGGCTTATTACACCAGGAAACCATCCTGGTAATGGTAGCGGGAAAAGGAAGCATGGCAGGGCAAAAGAGAGATTATCTTTTACCCGTTGGTCCACTTTGTGGGACTTGGAGTATTGGAAAGATTTGGATCTGTGGCATAATCTTGATGTGATGCACATCGAGAAATATATATATGTGATAGCATTATCGGCACACTTCTTAATATTGAAGGCAAGACGAAAGATACCTTAAAATCTAGGATTGATTTGACACACCTGGGTATCAGACAGGATTTGCAGGTGCAAGATGAAGGTAAACCACGGGATATGGCACCAGCTGTGTACGTCTTGGACAAGGTAAAAAGAAAAGAATTCTACGAGGTCCTGTCACGTGTGATATTCCCACATGGATTTGCTTCCAACCCTGAAATGAGAGTCAGTGTAGATGGAAACAAGGTACAAGGGTTGAAAACTCATGACTGCCACATCCTACTTCAAAGGGTTTTACTTGTTATCCTTAGAGGATTGGGCCGCCCTGACTTATACAGAGCAGTTGCAGAGTTGGGACAATTCTTCAGGGAACTCTGCAGTAGAAATATCAGGATAGATGCTTTGGAGCGTCTTAGAGACAAGATACCAACTATCTTATGCGACCTTGAGAAGATATATCCTCCAGGCTTCTTTGATGTGATGGTGCATTTGGCTGTTCATCTACCTGATGAGGCACTACTTAGAGGTCCAGTACACTATGGCTGGATGTACCCTATTGAAAGGTGGCTAGGCACTTTCAAGGGCCATGTTAGGAACAAAGCTAGACCCGAGGGTTCCATTGCAGAGGCCTACATTGCTACAGAAGCGTTGACATTCTGCTCAAAATACATTGAAACAGCTGATCAGCTTAGCAAAGAGGTGGGTGAAGACAATCTCGGGCTCAATGTTTTCGATTATTCTGTTCGAGTTACAGGGAAGAGTCGACAAGAGGGCAAACCTAAAGATTTGGAGAAAATGGTTGGTATGTGTTGAATGACTGTCCTGAGATACTACCTTATATCAAGTAAGTGCAGTACTGCAGCTTATACATCGTAATCTACTAAACTTGCAGCACATTCTTATATATTTAGATGTTTAACGTGATCACTATGTTGTGCAGCATCTACAAAGAGGAGTTACTGCCGCAAAATCCAGGAAACATTGACAAACTAGTTATGGCAGGATTTGCGAAATGGTTCAAGAACCATGTAAGCTTTTGAAGTGCACTGTCAGCTTTTTTAATATATTGAGTACATAAGATGATCAGCTTGTCTATTTTCTAACCATAGGTTAAGAAGATGCGGGAGGATGGGCAGGCAGTTGATGATGCCCTTTACTCACTAGCAATGGGTCCTGATACTCGGGTAAGACATTATGAATCTTGCGTTGTTGGAGATGTGCGCTACAACAGCCTTGCACGAGATGAAGGCAGGAAGACACAAAACAGTGCCACCATGAGCACGGATACATATGACAAAGAGATAACTGAAATGTATGCTAACATAACATACATTGTTCAGTTGCAGTATATCTCCAGTTTTGAGGATCATCGGTGTGTGGTTCTGCTGTGCTGTCGTTGGTATAACCTGTTTTCCAGGATCGCAAAACCCAGAGCTGATGATTATTTCAAATCCATCAATGTCAAGGCGGCGTACCAGACCAACGAGCCTTTTATTTTGGCAAATCAAGCAACACAGATTTTTTCTTGGAAGACACATTTGCACATAGCGATGACTGTAGAGTATTGCAAAGGTTTGAGCAGAGGAATTCGTTTAATGAAGTTGCACAACAAGATGATGCTTACACTGCTCCTGATGTACAAGATAACACAGATGTTCCTAATATCTTTGAGAACCATCACGTCAATGATATCGGCGAAAAGATTGCCTGTCGTAATGTGGACATACAAGAGTTGATCAAGAAGAAGCCAACGTTCGAGGACGTTGAGGACGAAGAAGAAGATGACACCGTGGGGAATTATGGTTCAGTCTGATACACATGGCGAAGATGTTGACGCTGCTGCTGCGGATGATGATTATATTGCTTTTGTCGTATTTGCCTGTCAGAAGACGTTTTTTATCTACTATGTGAAATTGTGTTTGCTATGTCAACTGAAACCTGATGAACATGTTGTTTAGTATTTTGCTGTGAGAACATCACTTGTTATGTATGCTGATTTGTGTTTGGTGATTGTATGACAACTAAAACATGATGACGTTGTTGTTTAGTTGTACTCATATTTGGCTGTGAAACTTGAATTTGATGACATAGTTTACTGTTGGACTGCAATTTGCTCGACATCTTCAAATGAGAACAAAGCTGACCCGACAGGGCCTCTGGTATTTATTTATTTATGAGAAAAAGAGGATACCCCCTGATTTCCTTAATATAAATCATTAGATGTTCACAACACTATGCCCAGCCTACTACACAGGTTTCATTCATTACTAGTTTCAGCAAAGTGCTCATGTCGTAGCCACTGAATACATCGCGAGTGCTACATACACTGCAAATAAAGAGACAATCATCCTACAGAGGACATCGATTTTTCCCATTATCTTCACAAGCTCTTTCATATCCTCATTGCTGTCAAGGCCGTTCAACAGCTGTTGCTTGGCCATGATCAGAGGAACTGCATCTTTAACTTTCTGCTCTGCATCTTCCTCTTCTGCCGTTCCTTCAGTTACTTGTCCAACACCCCAACCTACTGGTATTGGGATTCCTCGGCTAACCAAATAATCAGCGTACTTGCATCCCCCCACATCAGCAACTTCCCAGAAATACAAATCACACGAATCTTCCCTTTTCTGCACGAATCAAATTGGAAGATCATTAACCAAACTATTAAAAAATCAGCAACTGAAAGCAGCAGAACAACACTTAAACATATTATTACCCCATGATTCGTGCATTTGTAGAAGACTCGGCCAGGGTTGAGGATTGTGGTTGAGACGCGACGGATGACTCTGCGTGATTTGCAGCAGTGGCACCACACCAACGGTAGTGGGTTGCGATGAGCAATCGGCTGCGGTGCGCGTGCCGGCGGGGGTGTGATGAGACCCACAGGCGATGGTACGGGTGGCGACTTGGCGCATATCTGGTTGTTGCCTGCTGAAGAGCAGGTGGACGAGCAGCCCGCGGACATGGTTGCTGCGGCCAGAGCTTCTGATGCTAGGCAGAGTAAGTAGAGAAGCGGAGAAGCGAACGTTGGATATGTCAGTTTCATTACTTGCAGAGTAGCATAGCACCATATATAGTCATAGTCTAGGTTTGGATTCGAACTAGCTACAGGAGCATGTCTCTCTTTTTTCTAAAACTCGGCAACGTCTCTTTACTGGTACACTATCTTGTTCTGTACGCCTTCCCAAGTCTTTGATTTTCTTTCCCTTTTTTTGCAAGGAAGGAAGGAGGACAAAATTGAGAGTTACTGGGACTCAAACCCAAGACCTCTCGGTTGAAAACCAAGGGTGCTAGTCACTTATGTGGCGAACGTTCCCTGTGAGGAGGACGGCAGACGAATGCATTTTCCTCGTAGTTTTCTTCCTATATATAAAAAGTAAGCTACTTGGTGCCCGCTTAGTCAACAAACGATTGTGCCAACCTTGACCGCTGGATTGACATTCAACATCTGTCGCGTTTCTTCAGTCTCTTTTTCCTCGAGCCGCCAAAGCCAAACCAGCGCCGGCGGGACCGCCTGCTCCCGCCTCCCACGGCTGGCTGTGATCTTCCCCGGCTCCTGTTCGTTCCCATCCGAGGCCTCACCATCGTCCTCTGCCTTGGTTCGCTCACTGCGGCGCCGCCCTCCGGTGTTGTCAACATGGTCAACAACCGAGAGGAATAAGGAGATGACTGTACATGGTGAGGATGACAGTAGGGACCCAGCAGCGCACAGTAATTTTGTTTTTTCGAGACGGAGAAGGGTACCAACTGGGTTGTGCGGGACCCGTGGCCCGTCTAGCCCAGGCTTTTATTTCATATGTTTAGCACATGACCAGCCTAGTTTGTTTTTTTCCATTCTGAAAAATGGCTAGCCAGCTATTTTGTTTTTTGCAGAATAACCAACATAGGCCTACTTGCTTTTCTATGCCCTGTTTGGCCGGAAATCTTTCAAGACGAGGAGGGATGCATTTTGCCCAGAAAATGGGCTATAAGTAATAAGAATTGGGCTATAAGTAATAAGAAATGGGCTACAAGTAATAATAAATGGGCTGTAAAATGAAAAAATACAACAAACATGCAATTAGTTCCAAAATAATGTTTTCTTTCGGATTTTGATATTTTAAATTTCATTGTTTTTGTGTGGGTAAAATTTCATTGAATTTAAATTAAGGTATATTTAGATTTAAAATTAGTTTGAATCTGGCTAGAAATTTTGGGCTGTATGCTGTTTGGGACAGATTTGGAGGCTGACTTGTGGGTCTACTAGGTTGACGTGTACTTTGGCTTTGTGAACTTAGTCCACAAACGATTCTAGCAGCAGTGACCGTTGGATGTTAATCCAACGGCCGTGCTGCTTCTTCAATATGAACGATTCTAGCTCCAGTGACCGTACTATGTCCATCCAACGGCCGTAGTGCTTCTTCAACCTCTGGTCTTCTTGCTCCAGCCGCCCAAAGCAGCGCCGGTCGTGCCGCATGCTCCTGCCTCCTGTGGCCGGCTGTGCTGCCACGGAGGCCTCACCGCCCCTACTATTCCCACCGCTGGTCAAGCCCTGCGGTGATGGCAGCCTCACACCGCAGTTGAACCAGTGAACCCTCGTACTCCTCTCCGCGCGGGCTTCCACTGCCGCGTCTTCCCCGGCTCCGTGTCATCCCCTTCCTAGGCCTCGCCGTCGTCCACCACCGTGGTGCTCTCGGAGCGGCCTGGTCAACGTGGTCAAGGAACGACTTCCATCGGACGTGGACTGTACGTGGAGAGGTTGACAGCTGGGTCCACGGCCACAGCAAGGAAGTGCCTCCTTATTACACAAAAAATAATGATTCCTCCACCTGATATCTGGGACCCACCAGACGGGCCACTGTATTTTGCAAAAAAAACATTTCCCCCTGACTGCTGGGACCCACCAGCTACATCTTCGCATGCAAGGAAGTGCGTCCGAGAAAAAAAATGATTCGCCTCCCTGACTGCTGGGACCCACCAGCTACATCTTCGCATGCAAGGAAGTGCATCCGAAAAAAAACTATTCGCCCCCTTGACTGCTGGGACCCACCAGCTA
>NC_057813.1:653036972-653140760 GCF_018294505.1 Triticum aestivum
ATTACCTAAAAGGTCAGGGGAGTTTTCAAAAAATGTAAAATAACGGTTCAGATGTGACTTAAATCCGGACGGCTGGTTGATATCAAGAAAACCAAGGGCTTTTGTGTAAAATACGAAAAAAACGATTCGTTCTTATTTAAAACAGGACTGCGGGTTGAATTCTCTGAAACAGAGGGACTTTTCTGCAAAATGTCATGACAGATGACCAGAAACCTAATTTTCTTTATTATTAAGTAAAGATAAACCTTATTACTCATATGGTGCAAAAAAGGTTGTTTGTGTGGTATAAAACTTTGCTCTTATAGTTATCAAAAAACATTACTTCACTAAACCCTAACGGCGCCTAGGGTTTAGGTTTGCTTGTGTGTTACAAAACGTTGCTCTTGTGTGGTATAAAGCGTTGCTCTTATAGACTATCCCAGGCTGCTTAAGTTGTTATAAGGGCATCCTAGTCGATCCCTTAAAAATGTTCAACTCCTCAAAATAGTCTGTTTTGAAAACTTAACCGCACCTAGCCTATCCCTTATTCTGTTAACTCCTTAAAATTTGGAGGAGTTAACTCCCACAGCCTTGCCCCTCTATTAATTTTAAGCGGCTGCGCAGTTTTGCGAAGAAATAAATTCCCCTCCCAGCTACCGTCTGCAGCGTCACATCTTCCCACCTCCGCCACCCAAACTAGTTGTCGTAGCCACCGTCGGCCCTGATTTCGATGCGAACAAAACCTTGTGCCGACTCTGCAACATCACATTTCTCCATCTTACTTAGTCAATGTTAAAACTGGATATGGACATAATCATACGTTTAGAACAAGGGCCAACCTACGGGGATGAACGGGTGGGCCAGGGCCACCTTGAGATTTTGTAACATTCTATATGATAAATTAAATACTCCCTACGTTCCCAAATATATGTCTTTTTAGAGATTCCAACAAGTGACTACATACGGAGCAAAATGAGTGAATCTATACTCTAGAATATGTCTACATACATTCGTATGTTGTAGCCAATTTGAAATGTCTAAAAAGACTTATATTTAGGAACGGAGGGAGTAGATAACAAGTCCATCTGGCCCGAAACTTATATGAGAAATGGCCTACACTCGCGCAAGATCATGGATTCACCACTGTTGCCAGTACCTACATTTATACATCAATCTAATTAACATGGTTTTATTTGTAAAAGTGCAAGTATATGGATGGGCATGCACACAAGAGATATGTACAAATTGAGGGAAGGAAGATATACATCTTTTTGCACTTTCGTAGTTCTTTCTCTTTTCATTTTTGGTCATTGTGTTGAGTAAATTATGAATGAGTTTTTTATATATGTTTAATTTCCGGTAGCAATTTCAAAAAGTCACAATATTGGAAATAACCAACGCTTCTCAACACACGATCTCAGGCATTTTTTTTCTTTGTGATTTGACAGCTGACCGGAAGAGTTGTTTACCTTGTGATTTCAACTGGAAAATACAATTTGGCATTAACAATGCTTGTTATTGATAAATTTTAGAGAGATGTTATGACAACATGGTATAATCGGTTCTATGTTTCACGATTTCGGAACTTCGGAAGGGTAGTTCTTTAGCTTATAATTTTATGTCGAAGTGCCAATATTGGGCCTAGAGTAACTCACTTCCATATTTTGGATCTGTTCTTCCTATTGAAGTTTATCTGTGATCTTGGTTGCGTGAAGTCATAGTTAGTTTTTGGCTCTGAATAATTAATTCACTTTAAATTTTTTGAAATTCCATGTCTCCGTGTATACGTTTACTATGGTTTTTATTAGGGCAAATAAATGATCAGCGGAAAGGATCTCAGGCTGGTCATAGTGGGGAGTAACTTAGACTAGTAACATGCATATGTTACTAGTCTATGTTACTACCTCTATAGTGCATATTATCATAGATTAGTATCATAGGGGGTCTCATTTATTGCCATGCATGACACATAGTACCATTACATTTATTATGTTACAATATCTATCTATGTTACTATAACCATCTTTCTATTCTTTAATTGCCTGCCACATAAACATGTTCGCGAGTCTCAAGTGCATGATACTACTTATGTTACCCCCACTATGGCCAGCCTCATGTGCAAATTTTTGCATGGTTTGCCCAGGCGGGCCTATATTCATTTGGGGACATAGCAATTGGGGTTGTTGGTTTGATGCATAACAGTGCCAACAATCAAAATTTGCTAATACACATGACAACATCATTCAACCACTTACTGCTCAAACGCATATCAATATAACGCAAACCAAGTAGCCATATGACCATCATTGAGACGTGAAGGGAATCAAGATGGGTGATCTACATGAAGGAGACGGAGTGGGACGTTGGCATGGATGCACAAGATTTTCTATCCCCCTCAACCGGGAAAGGCAACCCGTGCTTGGAGAACGTAAAACATATAATGCTTGAGATGACTCAAAGGAAGATGTCGGGCGTAAGAGCATTTACAACCAGACCACTCATATCATCCCTATACATCCGGACGGACAACCTGTTCACTTCCCGGGCACGATTTTGCCACCCAACCGAACCCCTGAAACCGGCCCTATACGTCCGCGCTCACCAGCACCCTCCATACCCAACCCATATGGGGACACTCGGAACGCTCGCCATGTCAGACAGATGGGCAAACAAGCCCCATGCGGAAAGTCACACTACGGGCGGGCGCATCCTCTGGTTTGGTGAGGACGGCATTCATGCGCCCGTTCGACTCGTCACCCGAGGGTCCAAATCCGGCCATTTAAGCCAAACGGCAAGGTAACCCTAGCCCCGCCCCCATTTCCCTCATCTAGGCCTCACGCTTGTCCCGCTCGTGCGGCGTCCTCTCCCTCTTGCACTTCCATTCCGAGCCCGCCACCAGCCGCCATGGTCAGGCAGAAGATCATGTATTACAAGATGCTCATGCTCGAACGTCAGGCAGAGATCCAAGCCGAGATGTGCGCCGTCGAGGAGCGTCACGCCGCCGAGCTTGCAGCGATGGAGGAGCTACAAGAAGCACAGGTGCAAGAGGAGGAGCTACTCAATTCAGTCCTAGCAGAATGGACCAATCACCATCGTTTCCACCTCGCGGACGTGGCACAGGAGGAGCTGTTCGCGTCGCTCTCGGATGACGAGGACGAGGATAAGCCAGAGGTGCGTCCCGTTATATGTTGCATATGGAAAATAGGCTTTGAATTTGAGGGTTGTGATTGTAGCGCCAGTCAAATGAGGGATGACCGGCTCTTGTCTGTGAACACGCGGACGGGGATAAAATCTGACCAATTGGGTTGTAGATGCTCTAAAAAGAAGTCGGGCATGACACTATCAGAGTGGAGCCTTGCAGACTGCTGACATGAAGCAGCTGATTCGTGTAAATCCCCCTCAAAAAATAATAGAGTAAAATATACGAGACGTCCTAAAACTGTTGGAGGTATGCCAAGTTAGGCCAAAAACTTAAAAACTGCATATTTGGGTGCGAAAAGTTTGTAAATGTTTACCACCTATACCGAACATGCAGTCTTAGGACCAACTTACACGTCGAATAGCAGAAGTGAAGACTTCAGAGTTGTGAATCTACATTGTAATTTTTTAATACAGACTCATCAACGATCCATCAGTCTGTACTGCTAACATGTCATATGAGAATCTGGGATAACCAGAAAAGGATCACAAGGACCGGCACAAAACAGCCAGTTACAGAATAAGAAGATTCAGGTGCAGACCAAGCTGCTCGAAGGCAGCAACAGATGTTCTAACAAATGGCACATAAAGAGTTTCAGACGCATGACACAAACTTGACATAACCAAAGAGAATACGACGGACCAGGCCCGGTAGCCAGGAGAACTCACTGGCCACCACGTAGGCGGAGCACCAAATGGAGAGTAGACTCCTTCTGAATGTTGTAATCCGCCAGAGTGCGACCATCCTCAAGCTGCTTGCCCGCAAAGATCAACCTCTGCTGGTCTGGAGGGATGCCCTCCTTGTCCTGGATCTTCGCCTTCACATTGTCGATTGTATCCGAAGACTCGACCTCTAGAGTGATGGTCTTGCCAGTGAGGGTTTTCACGAAGATCTGCATGCCACCCCTGAGCCTGAGCACCAGATGGAGTGTGGACTCCTTCTGGATATTGTAATCAGCAAGCGTCCGGCCATCCTCGAGCTGTTTGCCAGCAAAGATGAGACGCTGCTGGTCTGGCGGGATGCCCTCCTTGTCCTGGATCTTTGCCTTGACATTGTCAATTGTGTCAGAGGACTCGACCTCAAGTGTGATGGTCTTCCCGGTGAGAGTCTTCACAAAGATCTGCATCTGAATAGTAGAAAATTGCAAAAAACAGGATAAGTCAGGCATGTATGGACAAAAAAAGAAAGACAAAAGACAAAAACAACAATAATATAAGATATGCATAGTTGGAAATTGCAAGATAAATCAGCACGGTAGGGACGTATACAAAGTTACAAAGAGATCATGAACAATGTGAAGTAAAAGATTTAAACCTTACAATAAATAGTAAATCTGCATCTGTATATTAACAGATAACAACAGCAGAGCAGATGTACATCAAAGATGTGGACTGGAAACTGTTAGGATCTATTTCCAGTTTAAATAATGCAGATTTCTATTTAACAGGTGGATTTAACTGACCCAAATTAGCAGAAATAGATAGAATAACAATAAGGCAGACCCTGGATGAATTCTAACGAGATTCTACTTAACAACATTGGCCAGCCGAGGATCTGGTGCAGAAAAAAACAATCTACCACAGTAGGTCCAACACTAACCGGCAAAATTCTACAATAAACAACTCCAGATGAACCATCACGGGACAGCAATTTCATGGAACAGAATTGACAAGGAGCTCATACACCAATGATCCCCAAACAGTAGCTCGAGACACGGTGATCTCCGCGGATCTACGGAAATCGCCTAGGTGTTTGTACGGACTAATCATGGTATGCATCTAGATTAATAATCCCATAACGTGAACACATAGCTTGGGGGAAAGTTAAATCGATGGCGGGCGCATACCTTGATGGACGTTCGCGAGAGCCGAGATCGACGCTTGTGTTGCGGCGGATTTTGTCGATCGGAGTGGATTGGGGATTGGGGGTGGTCGATGCGTGTGGGGAGCAAAACTGAATTTTATACTGTAGGCCGGGGACGACGGGGAAGAGGCCGGCTCGGTTACGCGCACGCGCGAGAGCCGAACAGAGCGTACGGGTTCGAGAGGCGGCTGCGGTGAATCCGTCCCCACCACGCCGTCTCTGGAAGCCTCTCGAGGTGGGCTTTACGTGCGCCTAAGGCCAACTCCACAAACGGAAGTTCGATTTGATTAGATTTTGTCCCTTTAAAATGTTGATGGATTCGTCCATGTCCGGCTTTGTCCGTTGGATCGTGTGTGCACCCACCGCGCGGCCGCACCCCAAATCACGTCCGTGTTGAACATTATTAAAAAAAATAAGAAAACGAAAATAAAATGACTAAATAAATAAATAAACGCAGTTTAATAAATATAAACTTAGTTAGGGGGTCACGGCCACAAAACGGTCCAGTTTAGCAGTTCATACAGTGCCATAATTAACATAAAAAAATAAAAAACACCGCCGCGTGTCGTGGAATTGTCACGTCAGATGTCCTCGTGAAAGGACTTAGTTGTGGAGCCATCGCAACTAGGAAGCTTGAAGGGGATAAACGGGACAAAGGACACGAGAGTTGGCGCCCACCGTGGGGCCAGCGCACGGTGGATTTGAGTTCTTGAAGGGCAACTTCGAAGGGCTCAAGGGATACGTAGTGGGCCGGATGACCAAAAGTCGTCGCGGCAAGATCTACATCGACGACGAAGACTGAGGCCCCGACGCCGGCTCAATTGAGTACGGGTACCGGGTCCCATTTGAAGGGATCCACGTCTTTATCGGCCGGATTGGTGAGCCGGGGCCTGAGCCGGACAACTGCACCGACCTCGTCGAGACGGCTCAGCGTGCGAAACCCGCTCGAGTTCAACCCGGCAGGAAGCGTGTCTTTGTGGGCTGCGTCCACGGAGAAGAGCTTTCTGAAGGTCCTGAAGATGGTGGTGAGACGGCCGTCCCCTCTGATGGTGATTCGTCCACCGGTTCAACAGATTCTTTGTATCAAGTTCAAGATGGTGCGCTCAGGGGCTGTTCCGATGGCTTTAGTATTCCGGACCTCTGTGAGTCGCCAAATTGGGCAGGAGTCTTTATGGCTGGGACTCAACCCGGACAAAACTTTACAGCCGTAGCCGCAATCACTTCCGGGTTAGGAGCAGCCGGGGCAGGAGGCCCTGTGCGCCCGCCGGCTCAAGTACTGATAGACCTCATGGATAAGCTTACGACCCTGTTAACCGCCACAGTCATTCCTGCAAACAAAGATGAGCATGACGCGGAGGTAGCACAGGTACGTGAAGAGATAGCTCAGACCAAGGAAGCCTTAGCAGCTGAGGACACTAGGCTAGCTACGGAACGGGCGGCTCTCGACGCCCGGGCGCAACGGTTGCAGTCAGAGGCTTATCAGCTCACAATGAGTTTAAACGTGTCCAATGAAGTAATGAGGAGGAGACACCAGAAGACCCAATCCCGGTTACCTCCGAATTACGATCCTAGGGTTCTTTTTGCCACACACGGAGTCGGCTCAAGTAACCCGCCCAATGCTAATCAGTTTATGACACCCGAAGCGGGGGGACCGGCTCAGCGTCAGGAGATGCCACCTCCTCATATGAGCATGGCACCGCCGCGTTATGTGCCAATACCGGAGGGTCACTTTTCCAACCCCATGGAGAATTTAATCGCAGCATCAGCACGTTTGGCAGCTCTTCCAGTGGAGGGTGATGATCCAACAGCAGTGGAGACCCGGAGGATCAGGGAACTTGTCCAGACGGCCCTGGCCCAGCAGGAGACCTATTCTTACAACCGGGATAGGATTCATTCAACCCCTCCGCCTTGGTTAGAGTCGCCTCGTCAGAACCGGAACCCGAGTTACAGCAGGCACATGGATTCCGAAGCTTTATCAAGCAACGCCCAACGCCGTAACCAACATGGGGGCTATAACCCGGTGCAAGACCGAATACGTCAGGAGAACGAGCGGGCGGCTCAACAGGCGGCTCAGCTGACGGCTCATCAAGACATCCCGGAGTACCCAACGACTTCTTTTGAGTTGGGAGTAGCCACCAGAACCGGTGGGGTTCCCTGTTTGATACCGGCTTTACGCAACGTGCGCCTGCCTAAGGACTTCAAGGGACCTCGGAAGGTGCCGAATTACACGGCTGACTTACAACCCGGAGCATGGATTGAGAGATATGAGATGGCCATGGAGCTGTTGGAGGTTAGCGACGCGGCAATGGCTAAATACTTCACCATGATGTTAGATGGAACGGCCCGGTCCTGGCTAAAAGGTTTACCACCCAATTCCATTGGTTCGTGGGAGGAGTTAAAGGCCCGGTTCATCCAGAACTTCAAGGACACCTGTAAGCAGTCCATGTCAATTGTGGACTTGACAAGTTGTAAGCAGGGGGAGGGTGAGTCCACTACCCATTGGGTACGCCGGGTCAAGAAGATAATTCATTCATCTAACAAGATGGATGCCGGCTCTGCAGTCCTCATGTAACGCCCCGAGACCGATGCTCCAGAAGACTTCCAGTTATTCCGAGTTTCGCCGTGTGTTTCTTTTGTGCTTGCTCTTTTATTTTTGCATTGCATCATGTCATCATGCCATCATGTCATTAATTTTATAACTCCTTTAAATAAATTGTATGGATTTTTCGATCCATTTAAATTGAGGGATATTCACAATGGTGATTTCTCTTTATAACATACCCTCCCGATATTTAGGGAGATATTATAAAATATTCCATTGTTTTGGAATTAACCATAACCCACTTGCAAAATATCCCATGCCATTGTTATCTCAATTCTTGGTCTCCAACCTTGCCCATAATTTCTTTCATCATTTTCCGGAGCTCCACCAAAAATCCGAACATTTTTGGACCTTCCTTTTATCAAGTCCTAGTTCAAACCCATTTGAATTAAATTCAAATGAGTTTGAATTTACATCTTTCATTCATGCCTTTTTTCTATTTTCTCGAAACAAGCATATTTATGCGAGTCCGGAAAAATAATCCCCATGCCCAAAATTCTATTTCTACCTTCCTTTCTTCTCCGTTTCTTCCTAGATTTATTTTCTATTTTTGGGAAATAAAGAAGTAGGGAGAGAGAGAGAGAACCAGGATTTTTCTCCAGCTCCACCCGCATGGGCCAAGCCTCCTCCGCCGGCCTCCCTAGGCCCACCTAAGCCGGACCACCTAACCCTCCTAAACCCTAGCCCGAACCCCCCGCATCCATCCCCGTTGCTCCCTCCTCCTCATTCCTGCCGTCTTCGTTGCCACTGCCTCGCCCGAGCTCCCCGCTCGACCAGGAGCTCGTCAACTCCGGCGCGTGCCCCAGCCTCCTCTGTGCCCCGTCGACCCGCGCCCGTCCGCCTTGGAGCCGGCCTCCACCGCCTCCTCCCGAATCTGCTCCGCCTCGCCTCCCCAACCCGAGCTGGCCCAGTTCCGGCCATCTTCGACGCCTTGGGTCGCTGGCCATGGACGCCTCTGCTCCATCGCCGGATGGCTGCTTCTCCGCGTGCCTCTATTCGTCGTCGTTGTCACCACGAGCCTGATGACCGCTTCTTGCCGCTGACCACCACCATCGCCTCCTTGCTGGCATCCCGAGGCACTTGTGTTGTTTTGTGTTGGACCATCAAGGCCGGCAAGATCGACTACTTGGACGCCAAGACCACACCATGACCGCCAAGCATCGTCTCCGGGAGTTTTTCCCCAAGTACCACTACGGTCGTCATCCGCCAAGTACCCCTTCGGATCACCAAGTTCGACTACCATCGTCGTGAACCGCTTCCGAAACGTGTACCACTACCATCGACCCTCGAAGACCCTGTGGACCCCGAACATCCACGGGACATGAACAACTACTTCCACTACGAGATGTACCACTACCGTCGCCAAGATCGCGAGTACCTCTACCGTCGCCGCGGACGACTACTTCCACGATGTCCGTGAACCACTACTTCCACTACAACCGTCCCATGAACGACTACTTCCTCTACATCGTATCGAACTCGTTCCGCCCATAACGCACGCTTCAAAGGTATAACCCGAGACGACCGCGATGAGATGCCCTTGCATGTATGAGATGTACGATATGTTTGCACCGTGCCCGTTTGTTTCGTGCACGTTCCTCGTTTGCCATGCCGCCGTCCCGTGGGAACCCGGAATCCGGGATCACCCCACCATCTTGCATGACTCGCTCACGTCACACTTCCTTTTGCACCGGTACCTCCATGAGTTACCCAGACCGGAATGTTGCCGTGGCACCATTTCCGTTTCACCGTCGTGGCACCTTTTTCCTTCCGCCATGGCGACAAATGTTTCATATCATGCTCATGTCAACATTTTCATAAATTTTGCCTAAACTTGCATATGTCATCTGCATCATGATAACAACATTAAAATGTTTAAAATTGTTGCTTGCTTTAAATTGTTAAATGACATATGGGGATTTTTCGGAATTGTTATTTGTTTGTGTTCCGACCTCATTTAAACTTGCCTAAATAGGTAGTTTAATTATGCTTCACCCCTTGCCATGTTTAATAACATTTAATATTGTCGTGTTCCTAAACGAGAGAGAACTAAATAATTGATGTGGTGTTTCGTCAATATGCAACTCGTTGCATATTGAGCTCCACTTAACTTGTAGTGTTGTCTGTGCATATTGCCATGCCATGCCTCATTAAACCGGACATGCATCATACTTGTTTGTGCATCATGACATGTTTATGCTTGTGTGTTTACCATGTTGTTTGCTTCTTTCCGGTTTGCTTCTCTCGTTAGCTTCGGTTTCGTTCCGGAGTTGTGAGGATTCGTTCGTCTACATCCGTTTGTCTTCTTCATGGACTCGTTCTTCTTCCTTGCGGGATTTTAGGCAAGATGACCATTACCCTCGATATCACTTCTATCTTTGCTTTCTAGTTGCTTCGTTCTATCGCTATGTTGCGCTACCTATCACTTCTTTACCATGCCTCCCATATTGCCATGTCAGCCTCTAACATTTTCACCATTCGTAGCAAACCATTGCTTTGCTATGTTACCGCTTTGCTCAGCCCTCTTATAGTGTTGCTAGTTGCAGGTGAAGTTGAAGATTGCTCCATGACGGACAGGATTGTTGGGATATCACAATATCTCTTATTTAATTAATGCATCTATATACTTGGTAAAGGGTGGAAGACTCGGCCTTATGCCTGGTGTTTTGTTCCACTCTTGCTGCCCTAGTTTCCATCATACCGGTGTTATGTTCCTTGATTTTGTGTTCCTTACACGGTTGCGTGATTTATGGGACCCCCTTTACAGTTCGCTTTGAATAAAACTCCTCCAGCAAGGCCCAACATTGGTTTTAATATTTGCCACCTAAGCCTTTTTCCCTTGGGTTCTGCAGACTCAAGGGTCATCTTTATTTTACCCCCCGGGCAAGTGCTCCTCCGAGTGTTGGTCCAAACTAGAGCACCGTGCGGGACCATTCCTTGGCAACTTGGATTACGTCGGTACCTGTACGCTTAGCTTATCCGGTGTGCCCTGAGAGCGAGATATATGTAGCTCCTATCGGGATTTGTCGGCACAGCGGGTGGTCTTGCTGGTCTTGTTTTACCATTGTCGAAATGTCTTGTAAACCGGGATTCCGAGTCTGATCGGGTCTTCCTGGGAGAAGGAATATCCTTCGTTGACCGTGAGAGCTTGTGATGGGCTAAGTTGGGACACCCCTGCAGGGTATAATCTTTCGAAAGCCGTGCCTGTGGTTATGGGCAGATGGGAATTTGTTAATGTCCGGTTGTAGAGAACTTGACACCAGATCCGAATTAAAATGCATCAACAGCGTGTGTAGCCGTGATGGTCTCTTTTCGGCGGAGTCCGGGAAGTGAACACGGTTTTGGGTTATGTTTGACGTAAGTAGGAGTTCAGGATCACTTCTTGATCATTGCTAGCTTCACGACCGTTCCATTTGCTCTCTTCTCGCTCTTATTTGCGTATGTTAGCCACCATATTTTCTTAGTGCTTGCTGCAACTCCACCTCATTACCCTTTCCTACCCATAAGCTTAAATAGTCTTGATCTCGCGGGTTTTGAGATTGCTGAGTCCTCGTGACTCACCAGATACTATCACAACAGTTGCAGGTGCCGATGATACCAGTGCAGGCGATGCAACCGAGCTCAGATGGGAGCTCAACGAAGATCTTGGTCGTTGTTATGTTTCGTTTCATGTTGATCAGTAGTGGAGCCCAGTCGGGACGATCGGGGATCTAGCAGTTGGGTTATCTTCTTTTCTTTTGGCTTCGTCCGTAGTCGGACTATGTGTGTACTCTGAATGATGTATGATTTATTTAAGTATTTGTGTGAAGTGGCGATTGTAAGCCAACTCTTTATCCCATTCTTGTTCATTACATGGGATTGTGTGAAGATGACCCTTCTTGCGACAAAACCACAATGCGGTTATGCCTCTAAGTCGTGCTTCGACACATGGGAGATATAGCCGCACCGTGGGTGTTACACCTCATGTTGGAGAAAAATTGTAACTTTGAGCCGCTGAGGCAGAAATTGGGACGCCTAAAGCGTGACTGCAGCGATATGGGAATGCTGATGGCGGCTTTAGTCAAATACGCCGATTCTGATAATACCAAGGACCCTGCGTCTAACGATGAGAAAGCAGGGAAGGGTAAAAGGAACGGTAATGGAAAAGGTCAACAGCATAACCCGGGGAATCAAGGCGACAATAAGCGTAAGGCGGATGGTAGTCCGCAGCTTGTGGCTAATGCTAGTACACAGGGTAATAATCAGAGACGCAAGGGTAAGTGACCGCGAACCGGCGGGTCAGGACCATCTCTTGAGCAGATACTCAACGAGCCCTGTCCGAAACACGGCACTCGGGAGCACCTCGCTACTCACCTGTGGAAAGATTGTGCGATCATGAAGGCGTTTAAAAATTCTAATATCTTTGATGGTGGTCATGGACCTGGTGGCGGTTCGGGGGCCAGCGGCTTTCATGGCCCGGGTGGCGGTTCAAATTCCGGTTTTCATGGACAATCGG
Source organism: Triticum aestivum (assembly GCF_018294505.1). Lineage (NCBI taxonomy): Eukaryota > Viridiplantae > Streptophyta > Magnoliopsida > Poales > Poaceae > Triticum > Triticum aestivum. The sequence continues at coordinate 653,049,111 of NC_057813.1, forward strand.
GTGGAAATAATCAACAGCAAGCTGGTTAGGGGGACAACCACAACAGCAGTCGGGTTACCAGAGCCAACCGAAACAGTTGAGCGGTGGGCAATATCATGTGTTCACCACTAGCTTATGCAAACGTGACCAGAAGGTTCGTAAGAGGGCTGTAAATTCGGTTGAGCTGACGGTCCCTTGTTATTTGAGATGGTCAGAGCAACCTATCATTTGGAGCAGAGAGGATCACCCGCTACGAGTTGATAATCCGGGTCAGTTAGCCTTGGTTGTGGCACCTCAGGTTGGTGGATATAAATTCACTAAAGTACTCATGGACGGAGGCAGCAACATCAATATCCTCTATTATGAGACCTTCCAGCGTATGGGGTTAACAGAGAAGAATCTGAGGACGTCCAACACTGTTTTTCACGGGGTGGTCCCAGGTAAGTCAGCTTACCCAGTTGGTAAGATTGAATTGGAGGTCGCTTTTGGAGATGAATATGATTCCAGGGCTGAGAAGTTGACGTTTGAGGTGGTCAAGATCAAGAGCCCGTATCACGCTCTATTTGGGCGACCGGCTTATGCTAAGTTCATGGCCCGGCCGTGTTATGTTTACTTACAGCTCAAGATGCTGGGTTACAAGGGCACCATCACCGTGCATGGGAGTCGAAAGGTGGCCTTGGAATGTGAAGAAGGCGACGCGGCTTACGCTGAGACGGCCTGTGCCGCGGAGGAGCTCAAATTCTATCAAGACAATGTTGACCCGACGGATATGACCTCCCTCAAGAAACCAACTACAGAGCACGACCCGGCGTTGAAGTTTAAATCGGCCGCTGATACAAAGCTTGTTGACTTCACCCCGGGGGACGCCTCTAAGCAGTTCATTATCAGTGCCAATTTGGATCCTAAATAGGAAAGCACGCTCATCGAGTTCATCCGTGAGAACCGGGACATCTTCGCATGGAAACCTTCTGACATGCCGGTGTACCGAGGGAACTCGCTGAGCACACTCTCAATATTGATCCAAAGTATAAGCCGGTCAGGCAGTTTCTCCGATGATTCAACAAAGAGAGACGAGCACCCATTGGAGAAGAGGTGGCCCGGCTCTTAGCGGCCGGGTTTATTGTCGAAGTCTTTCATCCAGAGTGGTTGGCTAACCCGGTCCTGGTACTCAAGAAGAACGGCACTTGGCGGATGTGTGTGGATTACACGGACTTAAACAAAGCTTGCCCGGCTGATCCCTTTGCACTTCCCCGTATTGATCAAATCATTGATGCTACGGCAGGTTGTGAACGTTTGAGCTTTTTGGATGCTTACTCTGGCTATCATCAGATCAAGATGGCAGTTAAGGACCAGGAGAAGACAGCTTTCATCACTCCGTTTGGGGCCTTCTGTTATGTATCTATGCCGTTTGGGCTCAAGAGTGCCCAGGCAACTTATCAGCGGTGTGTGCAGAACTATTTGCACGATCAGATTGGGCGCAATGTTCATGCTTATGTGGACGACATCGTGGTGAAATCCAGAGAAAAGGAAACTTTAATATCCGATTTGAGAGAAACCTTTGACAATCTCCGGGTTTACAAGATGATGCTTAACCCGGCCAAGTGTGTATTTGGTGTACCTGCAGGCAAGCTCTTGGGTTTTCTGGTGTCAAATAGATGCATTGAAGCTAATCCGGAGAAGATCATGGCGATCACCTCTCTGGCTAAGCCGGCGTGTATCAATGATGTTCAACGCCTGGCGGGACGTGTTGCTGCTTTAAGCCGGTTCATAAGCCGGCTAGGGGAGAAGGCCTTGCCGCTATATCAGATGATGAAGAAGACGGACACGTTTGTCTGGAGTGCTGCTGCTAACATCGCCTTTGAGGATTTAAAGAGACAGTTGTCTGAGCCACCGGTTCTTGCAGCTCCCATTGATAAAGAGCCGCTATTGTTATATGTGGATGCTAACTCACGAGCTGTCAGTGTTGCCATCGTGGTGGAACAAAAGGAGCTAGGTAAGGAGCATCCGGTTCAGCGGCCGGTTTACTACATCAGCGAGGTGCTCATTGAGTCTAAACAAAGGTATCCACATTGGCAGAAGCTTGTTTATGGTGTGTTCATGGCAAATCGGAAACTGAAGCAGTACTTCCAAGGTCACCCTATAAGGTGGTGAGCTCAGCTCCTTTGGGAGATATCATTCAGAATAGAGAAGCTACAGAGCGAATTGCTAAGTGGGCCATTGAGCTTGGGCCTTACGGTTTAAAGTATATGCCCCGTACTGCCATCAAATCTCAGGCGTTGGTGGATTTTATCAATGATTGGACAGAGTTGCAGGCACCTGAGGAGAAGCCGGACAATACGTATTGGACTATTCATTTTGATGGGTCCAGGCAGTTAGAAGGATCAGGGGCTAGGGTTGTCTTAACTTCCCCTTGAGGTGAAAAATTTTGTTATGTGCTCCGGCTCATGTTTCCTTGCACTAACAATGCAGCTGAATACGAAGCCTTGCTCCATGGTCTCCGGATGGCTAAGGAGATGAATTTAAGCCGGGTAAGGTGCTTGGGTGACTTAGACCTTGTGGCTCAGCAGGTCTCAGGCACATGGGATTCTAAGGACCCCCTTATGGCGGCTTATCGTCGTGAAGTTGATGCTGTAGCTGGGTACTTCAAAGGGTATCAGGTGGAGCACATTGACAGAAGGAAGAATGAGGCATCGGATGCTTTAAGCCGGTTGGGCTCTCAGCGTAAGCCGGTGCTGCCTAACACCTTTCTGGACATTTTACATAATCCTTCTGTCAAGATACCTACAGAGGAAGAGCTTGCAGTGCCAGACCCGGAGGCACAGTTGGTGGCTGCACTTCATATCATCCCGGATTGGACATTGCCGTATCTGGCTTATATGACCCGGGGAGAGCTGCCTGAGGATGAGACCTTGGCGAGACAAATTGTCAGACGGTCCAAATCAATGACAATTGTTAATGGCGAGTTACATCATCTCAGTGTCACAGGTGCGTTCCAGTGTTGTGTGTCGCCTACAGAGGGTCAAGAGATACTTCGAGAGATCCATGAAGGGGATTGTGGTCATCATGCCGGCTCAAAATCTCTGGTGGCCAAGGCTTTCCGTCATGGTTTTTATTGGCTGACGGCTCATGCTGATGCAGAAGATCTTGTTAGCAAATGTGACGGGTGTCAAAAGTTCTCAAGATGAGCTCATGTGCCGGCTCAGGAGTTGAGGATGATTCCAATTACTTGGCCGTTCACAGTCTAGGGGCTTGACATGGTGGGGCCTTTCAAAAGGTCTAAGGATAAAAAAACGCACCTCCTGGTGATAGTGGATAAATTTACAAAGTGGATTGAGGCAGAGCCGGTCAGTTAGTGCGATGCGGCCACAGCGGTGCAGTTCATCAAAAAGGTGATCTTTCGTTTTGGTTTTCCACATAGCATCATAACTGATAATGACACTAATCTCTCCAAGGGTGCCATGGAAGAGTTTTGTCAACGGGAACATATCCGGCTTGATGTTTCGGCTGTTGCTCATCCTCAGTCCAATGGTCAAGCAGAACGAGCTAATCAGGAGATTTTAAGGGGTATCAAACCACGGCTCTTGGTCCCCTTACAGTGGACTCCGGGGTGTTGGGTTGAAGAGCTGCCCTCCGTGCTGTGGAGCATCAACACTACGCCTAACAGATCAACGGGTTACACGCCTTTCTTCATGGTTTATGGAGCAGAGGCAGTTCTGCCAAGTGATATCCGGCACGATTCACCCCGTGTGGCGGCTTACGTTGAGGCTGATAATGAGAAGGCTCGACAGGAGGCTCTGGACTTGTTGGATGAGGAGCGAGACTTGGCAATAGCCCGCTCGGCGATTTACCAGCAAGACCTTCGTCGCTATCACAGCCGCCGAGTCAGAAGCAGAACATTTCAGGAAGGCGATTTAGTGCTCCGGCTCATCCAGGATCAGACCGATATGCATAAGCTATCCCCTCCTTGGGAAGGACCCTTTGTGGTCAGCAAGAATCTGCACAACGGGTCATACTACCTCATCGATATTCGAGAGCACAAGGACTCAGGTAAATCGGAGGAGGAGACCCGCCGGCCGTGGAATATAGCCCATCTTCGGCCTTATTATATTTAAGCCACCGGCTCTTTAGATGTATATATTTTTGACAATGTACATATTATATAAAGTAATAAAGCAGGACCTCTGTCCTTTTTTCACCCTCAAAAAAGTGTTTATGTCCTTTTTGTCAGGTGGTGGAAACAACCAGAAGGGACCGGATCAAATCTGAATCCGGTTTACCTTTGGTCCGGCTTATGATCATATCTGAAGCTAGCCATGATCACTTGGGGGCTTCCTGTTCAAACATAGGTCGTATCCGAACCAAACGGAACATAGCTGTCGATACCCACTTGATCGGCATACTTGCCAAGCCTACTTGGGGGCTTCCTGATCATATTTGAATCACAGCTTAACCCCTTTAGGTCTGACGTGGATCGTATACGTATCAGCGTCATTAAACAAATCCTATGGTCACTTGGGGGCTTCCTGTTCAAACATAGGTCGTATTCGAACCAAAGAGAACCTAGCTGTCGATACCCACTTGATTGGCATCACCACGCCACTGGGGGCTATATGATCATATCCGAATCTTAGCTTAACCCCTTTGGAACGGTTTACTGATCGTATCCGAATCAGATGCATGTAAAAGTATTTTGATTATTTTGATACCTTGTGGAAAGCATTGTAAGGTGTTTTTTTGTCTTGCCGGTTTAATATTCGTCACCCCAGGTTATTTAAGTACCGGGTGAACATTATATGAGCCGGGAAGATCATTCAAGGATTATAGGAATAAGGCAGGCAAAATTTAACACGCCAAGGAAGTGAAAGCCAGAAATATACAACCATGGCGGCTTACGAAAAGCGTTAAGTGATAAAAGCATGCACGAAGGCATGATGAGCATTAAGAAGTTATTTCTACCCTATTACATGACTCCCCGAGTCTGAATAGGTGGAGCATTGTATTTTGGCCAAACACCCGGTGATTCACTCCTTCGGTGGGCTTGAAGGCTCCGGGTTATCCTTCGCCACTTCTCCCGTCGGTTGTTTTTTCCTGGAAAGTTGATGAAGCCCAATCAATGCCACTCAATGCTTCAAATTCAGCTTCATCATCTATTAAACCGGCCGGGTCCACTTCAGGGGCAAAAGTATGCTTACGAATTGGAGGGATCAGGCTGATTTGATCATATGGAGCGTTTGGGATTTTCCGGTTGTTGTTGTCATAAGCCGACGCATACTTGCTGAGGTCAGTATCATTTCCAATAAGGGTGGCCACCAGACGTATGGCCTTAACATAGGCATGGAAGTCATGATCATCAAAGGCATTGCCGTCTTCCTTTAGACTCGGATATCCAAGGGCAAGGTCTGCCGGGTCTAGTTCTGGGAGCCATGCTTTTGCCCGGCTCAATGCAGCTACGGCCCCGGCTCTTGAAGATGAACGCCTTAAGTCTTGGATCCGCTGAGGTAGAAATGCGAGGCTCTTCAAAACATCTTGCAAAAGGTGGGGGTGTGGAGTTGATAAAGCTACAACGGCCAGGGCACGTTGTGTCCCGGAGTATAGCTGTTCCACTAACGTATAAACTACTTTAAGCTTGATCAATGTGTTCTGCTTCAGATTGACACTCCTGGAGCCTGTATGTGCACAAGCATAACGGTAAGCCGGAAGTATTTATTACAATAGTCATTGTACGGTTGCCATGTTAAAACTAAGTCATAATAACTTACCAAAGATGGCTGAGACCATTTGGGATATTTGCTGTGTTAAGTTTGACAGCTCAGTTGTTGCTTCTGCAAGAGATGCTTCGGCTGTTTTGGCCCGAGTCACCAGGGAAGACTTTTCATCAGCCCAAATTTTCCTTTTCGACTCAAAATTCTTCTTTAGTTTCTCATTTTCAGAGATACTAAATTCAAATTTGGAGTTAGCTTTTTGCGTTTCAAGCTCTTGAGTTTCTAGACGACTCTTCAGGGCAGCCAGCTCTGATTCAATTTGACTTATGGCAGCCTGCAATTGACACCGGGTAATGGTAAGGATTCTAATAAGGTAGACATTCAAGTCCCAAGCACTTTACAAGTAAAGATACTTGGCACTTGGGGGCTAATGTATGATGAAAGAAAATTTAACTTTATCCTGCCAGGTCAAGCATATTAAGTCTCAAGCACCTTACAAGTAAGGATACTTGACACTTGGGGACTAATGTGTATTGCAAATTTAAAAGCCTTATGTTATACCGGGTTAAATAAATTCTTTTTAAGCCGGATAAGTTAACAAGTAAAAGCAGACTTCTAAAGTCTACAGCGTATTTGTTCATATGCGGTAGACTTGGGGGCTGGTATAGTATATATAAGGCTCAGATAAAAAGTATAAGTTATACCTCAGATTTATGCTGTATTTGTTTCACCATGTCAACTTCCAGGTCACGGCTATTATGCACTTGATTCAGATAGCCTGAGACTATATCACCAATGCTTAGGTGAGTATAATCAGTAATGTCCTGCTTGGCTTTTTGGCGCTGGGTAAACTCATCTTTGGCGGAACATTTGGCAAGGACTGTGGGCTGCCCTGGTTCAACAAACTGGGACTTTACAATTTCAACTTCCGGGTCATTTCTCTTCACCGGGCTATGAATTTCCGGGTTATCAAAATCATGGACAGCGTCTTCTGCAGGCGGGTCAGAGGTTGATACCGAAATGCTGAAAGCCGGCTCAGGCGGTGGCGGATGAGTGGAGCTATCAGGAACAGATGAGTCAACCGCCGGTTCAGTGACCATCGGGTCTTGGGGCGGTTTGTTCTTCTTTGCCCTCTTACTGGGTTTCACCTGCAGGCTGTTAGCAAAAGCAGAAGGATGAGTAGGCAAGCACAGGTAAAACAAAAGTGCATAAGTTTATATTACCCGGGAGCAGTTTTGAAAGTCGGCATGTTTGACTGCATGGACTCGCCGGAAGAAGGAGAGGTATCCTGATAGTTGGAGTCAGATGAATTGAGAGGTTGACGAATTAAGCCTGCTAAAGGTAAGACGGAGCATAAATCGGAGATAACCTCGGTCCGATGCTTTCTGGTTACATCAGGTAAGCCGGAGGAGAGTTCTGCATCTTTGTTGTTCCTGGTCTGCCTCCGGCTCTCAAGCTGTTGTTGCTTCAAAATAAATTGAGGATCTTGATAAGCAAGTGTATGTGAAAATCTTACTTTCCGGGTCACCCTTCGGGTCTTTCTCCTTGGCAAAGGCTCTGAGTCGGAGGAGATTATAGTTACCTCTTCAGTGGCTGCTCAGCTGTTCCCCGTATCCTCCTGAAGGGATAAAATGTCAGACAGGTGATAGTAAGGGACTTAAGAAAATTTAAAGATTACCTCTTCTTCATCCGAAGAGCTATCCTCCAATCTGAGTAAGTCAGAGGCGCTGGGTTTCTTTTTCTTTGAGGTTCCTACCCTGGAGCTTTCCTTTCAGCTTTCTTGGTCGTCCTGGCTTGTTTGGCAGCTTCATGATCATATTTGGCTTTCCAAAAGTCATCACCAGCCTGTGGAAAAGGTTAAAGTATTATGAGTATCAAGAAAGGTATAATATATTCGTAAACATTTGTTACGACTGCTAACTTACCGCAGGGGCCGGGTTATTCTTGCAAAATGGAAGTAAGCCGAAGGCATTGCTCGTCACAGTGCCCTCCTTCAGCAGTGACTGGGTTGTAGCATCCACCATGTCATCTGGTAAGTCGTCAGGGCTATGGCGTTGCGGATCAGTCTTTTCTCCAGTATAAGTACACATTAAACCGGGGCGGCGGCTTAATGGAAGTATACGCCAAGTGACCCAGACCCGGACCAGATCGATGCCGTTTAAACCATTTCCCAATAGAGCTTTAATCTTCTTGATGGTGGAGTTAAGAGGCACGCGTTCCAGGGTTGTCAGCTTGTCCGGTAGCGGATAAGTAGATTCAAGGCGCAGGGCGCGAAAGCCGGGCAGAGGCTTTTCATCAGCCGGAGAAGTGTCCTGACAGTAGAACCACGTATGGTTCCAAGATTTGGGGTGACTCGGTAGCTCAGCATAAGGGAAAAGACAGTCTCTCCGTTGTTGGATTGAGATACCGCCAAGCTCAAGGCTGGGCCCGTTGGCACGTTCATTTTGCCCGGTTCATATAAAAAAGTTCCCTGAACAAAAGCAGACCTGGCTCCTCTCCCAGGTACACCTCACAGAAGACTTGAAAATTGCAAATATTTGACACGGAATTGGGTTCGATGTCTTGAGGTCTAAGGTCAAAGAAGTTCAAAACCTCTCTGAAGAATTTTGAGCCGAGAGGAGCAAATCCACGGCTCATATGATAAGTAAAAATTATTACTTCCCCTGCTTTGGGGTGAGGTTTTTCTTCAGACGGGTCACGAGCACGGTACGACATGGCGTCCTTTTTTGGCAGATGCCCAGATTTTACAAACTCAGCTAGTTTGCTACTGGGCACTGTGGATGGAACCCAATTGCAAGTTACAGGGGCCTTGGTATCCTTAGGAGCCATCACAACAATTGGCCTATGAAAAAACAAGAAGATCTGGTTCAATTTTAACCCGGGAGGAAAATCTTGATTAAAGTGGCGGCTTAATGAGGGGCCTAATGACATAAGGATGACTGTGCAACAATATTTAAGCCGCTACAAGCATCAAAGTACAAATTCAAAAATTTCCGGGTCATGAGAAGCAATTAAGGTTCTGTGTCATATATTTAATCCGGACGCCTCGACAGTTGTGTTTCAGGGGGTTCACTAGAAGAGGTGTTCCGGGTGATAAAAACAAGTTTCACAGATAACAGTTATTATTCTGGATCAAGATATTGCTCTGAAAGGGAAATTTTCTAGACCTAAAATAGGGCAGGGAAGTTCATGCGTTCGAAGAGGATTTCGGAACAAGGGAAATGAGATCTATTTTCATGCAAGATCAACACAGACAAGCACCGCAGTAGTTCTACGTGGTTCTGACGATCTAAACAGAGCATTGGAAGGAACTAGCGAGGGTTTGGTGTCAGACCGTGATGAACACCGACAAACTCAGCAATGACCCGCGGAGGGTCGCCGTCGATCTCTGGTCAGAATCAGGTTGATGCAGCGGCCTGAGTTGGTGAAGACGAGAGGTTCGACGATGGCGGTGGCAGAGCTCAGGAGGAGGCGAGAAGAAGAAGATGACTGAGGGGAAAGACCTAGGTCGCTCTACTTATAAGGAAAGACTGACCGAGAGGGCGCGAAAAATGAGGAGATAATATTCATTATCCAGCGGCTCTGGCGCCTCGATTCTCGGGATGATCAATAAAGACAAAGATCCGTTGAAGATGTGACGGTATAAAAAATAAAGCTTTAATGAAGATGACGTCACAGAGATTTAACCCGAAGTTAGATGATGACGTCATGGCGGGTTAAATCCTTCACGCAAGATAGAGACTGCAGGGCGGTTCATAAGGTGTTTTAAGATTGACATGAACCGGTTCAAATCAATCTGGGGCCTAATGTTGGGGATATAACTATTTGTGTAAGCCGCCCAGGAGGGGCCGGGTTACGCAAAGAGGACTCACTAGAGAGAAGCCCAAGACAAAGTATGAAGATGGCAGTTCATAGAGAGCTTAAGGCCCACAGGCGACTTAAGGCCCGTTGTAGTAACCCATTGTAATAATATTACTTGTATCATACGGTAGGCTTAACTAGTCACCGAGCCGGACATTGTTTATGAGCTGACCGGGACTCTGTAAGCCGCAGGGCGTCGACCCGTGTATATAAGGGGACGACCCGCTGGCGTCTTAGGGCAAGAAACAACTCATCGAGAGCCAGGCATAGCGTATCTCGCTCCCTGGTCATCGAAACATCAATACCAACCCAACTAGACGTAGGCCTTACTTTCACCGTAAGGGGCCGAACTAGTATAAACCCTCTCGTGTCCTTTGTCCCGTTTAACCCCTTCGAGCTTCCTAGTTGCGATGGCTCCACAACTAAGTCCTTTCACGAGGACATCTGACGTGACAATTCCACGACACCGCGCGCTCCAGCCGCGCCCGTCGATGCTATGGCCCTCGTCGTCTTCATCACTGGCCGCCGGTGTGGTCCTCATAGCTGACGAGGTCGACGTAGGCCGGCGGCGTCCAGAGGTGGGGCGGCGACATGTGGTACAAGGGGGCAGCCTGGAAGGCCGGAGGTTCCTGCACCACATCCTCCCATGGCGAGGCCTCCTGCTCCGGTGACCGCGGCGGAGTGGCACCAGTTCACGCCCACGTCGGCGGCCATCTCCGGAGCAGTGCAGGACCAGCCCCACCCCTGGCCCAGCAGCTCCTGGAACGTGGCCACCGGATCCTCCTCCATCGCCTCCTCCCTCCTCTCCTCCTCCATGACGGCCGCCATCTGCAGCTCCGGGAAGGCGGCATCGCCGATAGCAGAGAGTGCCATGGCCTCCTATAGGCCGTCCCATTGCCGCTCGTCATGCGTGTTCATGGAGTCCTCCATGACACGCTGCATGAGACGGGCCTCCTCCTCTGCTGTCATGTGAGGAGGTGGAGGTGGCGACGGAGACGGGGAAGGCGACGAGACGGGGAAGGCGACGGCGTGGGCGTGAGGCCGCGCACCCATGTACGCCCGCGCGCCTCTACACGTGGCCGCCGCGGCCCCGACACCGTGCTGGCAAAGTACGACGCGCGGCGCCTGTCGTGATCGTCCTGGAGCCATGTGTCCCACAGCCGGGAGTCGGGGGCGTACCTGTCATCGTAGAACAGGTCGTCGGGGAGGAGGCGGCGGCGGCGCTCGATCTCATCGCGGCGCGCACGGCCGCCCACGGGCACCGGTGGGATCGGGACCCGGTCGGCGCTGAGGTGCCATCCGTTGGGGAGGTGGACGTCGCTCCACGGGACCGGCATCCTCGTCTCCTAGTACATCCGGCACACGTCCGCGCAGAGGTACTTCCGGTCACGCTCGCCGGCGGGCAGGGGCAATGGTGAAGGGGGCTGGCGCGGGGGCTCGACGGGAGGTGCGCGGCGGTGACACGGGCTCCTCCTTGTTCACGGAGCCGCGGCGGCGGCCCGAGGAGGAGCCTGCCTCGCGGTCGTGCTTCCCCTTGCGGTCGTAGTTCCAGAGCCCCATGGATGCGGTCAGCCGGCGAGTTTGAGGACGGGGAGCGACTAGGGTTTGGTCATGTCGGCTTTCGAGGGGGCAGAGAGGGGCCGGAGTGGGGAAGTGGAGATGAGGACGACGACCGGTCCACGGGCCCAATTTAAAAAGGACGGCAACCGTTCGATGGCCAGATGACAGGTGGGGCCACCGCCCATGCGTATTTATGTTGGCGGATGGGAGGTAGGTGGTTGTAACACCGGGATGTAACTTTCCATAATTGTAACTCCAACTTTTGCCATTTCCGGCTATGTGATATGTTATTTCCTCCGTGGTTGTGTTTTGTCTTTCGTTTTGCATTTTGTTCATGTCATGCATCTCATATCATAGCATCATGCGCATTGCATCTGCATGTTTTCATAAAACTCGTAGCCGTTCGCAATTGCCCTTTCTCTCTTTGCCTCCGTTGTCATTTTGTCAGGCCCTTGTCCTCGTTGACCTCTCTGAGACCCCTCGTGTGCGTGTCCGAAACTTACCCGAACCCGACCCGCTCTGTCGTTACCAATGGATCCGGATCATCCCCAAACATCTAAAAAACATCTCCGTATTTTTTGTTGGACTTCCTAACATATATTTTCTCAATCATCCGATTATGATCGTAGGGATGTGATATCCCCTAACCTAAATTCATCTGATATAAATATCGGGGCAACCCTAGACCCTAGCCGTCCCATCCACCCAGTCCCATCCGCGCCGCCACCGCTCTCATTCTTCCCCTCGGGATCCATCCCCACCAACCGCAGCCTCCGACCAGATCCCTGGTTTTCCGCGCAGCCGCCCGAGCATCTCGATGGATCGAGCGCTTCGCCTCCAAGCACAGCGTCCCCTGCTCATGCCCCGAGCCTCCCGTCGTCCAAGAGCACGAGCTCCATCGCCTCACTACCGCCAACCAGAGCAGCCGGTCATCCCCGTTGTTGCCGAACCTTGCTGCTTCGTCGGATCCCGCCGTCTCGGCCCCGTTCCCGTCGTCCGCACGCGCCTCAAGTGTGACACCCCAAAAATTTGGCCTTGTTTTAATAAATTAAATTTTTTTCCAGGAATTAAAACTTTGGATTTCTGAGCTCCATTTTGATTTTTAAATCATTTCTTTCCCTGTTATGATGAGTTTTTCCTAAAGAGAAAACTTTTCAAATATGTTATTGGACTTGTTTAACCTCTCAAGAAAAACTTTCCTTCTATCAGTGTAACTAATTAAATAATTAAGTTGCTTGATCTTTATTTTTTGAAAATGGTTTTTCAAGGTTATATGGCCATTTTTGAACTGCAACCATTTGATATATTATTCTAAAAATCCAACCAAAGTTTGGAGATATCATGTGATGTCTCTAAATCACTTTTGTGCAATAATATATTTAATACATTGCATATTTTGAGCTCTTCATTCAATTTTCTTCTATGGTCCAGAGAGCAATTTTACACTACAACCTATTTAAATATTTCTTTAAAACTTCTACCAAAATTAGGGGAGGTCAGTAGGAGCCTATTATTCCACTTTGTACAAAAACCTATTTATGTTCTTTGAAAAATTTGAGTGAATCAACCTCATCTTCATTCTGGACCAACTGGATGGTTTGTACAGCAACCATATTTTTGCTTGCTCTTTAACCCTTGATTCTTTCTCCTACTTGTAGTCCTCCATGTTAAACCCTTAAGTCCAGGAGCATGCACCTTTTAGATCATTTTTGGTTCATGAAATAATGTCATTTATTCCCTGTCCAGAATTGAAATTCTGCTAAACTTGCACTAACAAGTTTCTTCTTTTGGCAAACTAACCTCACCCCCTCTTGTACATCGAAAGAGACCCCAACCTGGAAGTTTTGGCTACCCCAAGAGCTACCTAGGTGCCTTTGGCATTTTGTCAAACACCCTGAGTGCATGACCAGTTTCGGCATGATTTCATATTTACATTGTGAGCTTGAGCTCCTGACCTAACCAGCATGTCCTAAGGTTTTGCCCTAGCCCATAACCTATTTCTGCTAACTCTCGTTTAGTTTGGGACTCTCTAGGCTGCCATGGCATATCGTTGAACACACCCCGGGCGTGCCCAGAGCGTGCGTTTGGCACCCGCATGCACCCGAGTCGCCACGTCCCACCCCGCACTCAAAACCCGGCCCCAGCCCGCTCGTCGTGTCCCCCTGCACCGCCACACCACCCCGACCAACCTGGCGCCCCACAGCGCCACCACCAGGATGGCCGTGGCGGCTAGCTGCCGGCCGCTAGCAGGCCCGACCGTGGTCGGTGCCGCCCAAGCCACCCCAGCTCGCCACCTGCCCCTGTGAGCAGTGCGTGCTCATCCACAGCTTCGTCCCCTAGCGCTCGTCGCCGCCACGTCGCCCTAGCTACAGCATGGCGGTCCGCCGTCGTTCTTATCTCCGGCCGCCTCGGAACCGACCTCCATAGCCTATTTAAGGAAGCCCCGAGCGTCTCCGAGCCCTCAGGTAGCCTCACGCCGTCTCACTAGCGCCCCCATCGCCACCAATTGGAGGGAGCAGGTCTTCTTCAACCTCTCCGGTCAGTTCGGCCACCGCCGCCTCCCGGCTCCATTCGGCGCAACCAGAGCTTCCCCCTCTCCAATCTCTTCACCAGAAGCCTTCTCTGCCTCCCCTGAACACTTCCCCCTACTCCATTTCGATCGAGAACCACCGCCGCCCCGAAACCACTTTTCCCCGAAGCTTTCCTCCGCCGAGGAGCTCGCCGCCGACAGCTCACGCCGACCCCGCCGACCCAGCGACTACCAATAGGATCGCCCTCGATCCGCGGATCCATCCCCGCCCTCCAGAGGCCGCGAGGAGCCGCCGCTCGCCGGCGTTGGTCGCCGGAGTTCCGCCTCCGCTCGGGACAAAGGGAGAAGGAGGAGGGCGGACTAGTCAAACCTGACTAGTGGGCCCTCTGGACCCACTGTCAGCGACCTCGTGTCTGTCCACGTGGTTAAGTGGAGGCGTAAAGCCTCAAGTACGCCTCCTCTGCACCGAAAGCGTATTTCTATCTGAAACGTTTTCTTTTCTGTTTTATTTTAAATAACAGATTTTGACCACAACTTTGACTGGCTATAACTTTTTAAATATAACTCCAAATGAGTTGATTCTTTTTCCTACCTTCCTCAAATTTGGTCTAGTTTATTTTAAGATTTATTTGAAAAATTTTCAAACAACTTTTTTGTACTGTTTTTGAAATGTGTGTTAATTCAAATATATTTTCAAATAGGATTTTGGGGAGAGAGAAGAAACTTTCAAAAAGTTTTGGAGAGCACCCCACCCCTCCACAACATTGAAGGCAAGCATTCTGAATCCCGGCATAATGTTTTGGTGTGATCGTGGATACATTTATAACACCACCGCATTTTGAAGGACTTGTTATTTCATGTGATATGATCATATGCATGGGTGCATGTTATTGATTTCCATGCTATTGGAAATGAACTCACTTGTGATGATAATCACCCTCATGTGCCTTGCATGCATACCGGCAGGAACCCGGGAAAACCTCTGCCTTGGGTAGGCATGAGTTTGTCGCCGGTCTCCGTCGGGACGGTTATGTCTGGTATGGCATGGTAAGGTGATATGAGAGGTGACTCTGTTGGATGAAATATATTCGTTATACTAATCATGCAGGGAATACTTGAACCTCCTGAGTCGACCTAGATCGAGTCTTGTTCCAGTAACCCCCATACTTGTTTCGTACTACCACTCGTCTCTACAGCAAGTAGAGTACGGTTCAGTAAGTTGTCAACCTCTTTCTAGCACACACCGTACAGAGAGGCCATGGTGGAAGGTACCGGTTGTAGCTGGTAGGCAAGCCACCTGGTCCGGGGGCATGGGTGTTTCCGGTTGGGACCGAGAGGGGAGGCCACCCCTTAGAGCGCGCGATATAAATTTGATCCCATGCTACGCGAGGTTGTAGCCTCCCCACTTAGAGTTGCTTAACAGGTGTCGTGGGTGATTCCAGACACGTGTGAGTTAAGCTGGTGTGTGCAAGTTAGGTGTGTTTTCAACAAAAAGACCGTAGACGGAATTAGTCCCGATGGACTAAAGAAATCCGTTACTCGTGGGTAAAGAGTACATCCTCTGCAGAGAATAAACCTATTCGAATAGCCGTGTCCATGGTTAAGGATTTCAGTCTGGGATGGTCAGGTGTCGGTCCTAGTGTCGGTCTTCGGAGGTGAAACGGTTAACCAGAAATGGAATTACTACTTGTGACTTGTGAGAACTATGATTATTATTATTGTTGACTAACCCGTGATATTATTGTTATTATCGAGTATCTCAGGGATGGTTCTACCTCCGGGATATTCACTATGAATGTTTATTTTAAAGCCCTTTATGTGGTGTCGCTCAGACGCCCGACTGTGGCATTTCTTTTAAAGCCCTTTATGTGGTGTCGCTCAGACGCCCGACTGTGGCATTTCTTTTAAAGCCCTTTATGTGGTGTCGCTCAGACGCCCGACTGTGGCATTTCTTTTAAAGCCCTTTATGTGGTGTCGCTCAGACGCCCGACTGTGGCATTTCTTTTAAAGCCCTTTATGTGGTGTCGCTCAGACGCCCGACTGTGGCATTTCTTTTAAAGCCCTTTATGTGGTGTCGCTCAGACGCCCGACTGTGGCATTTCTTTTAAAGCCCTTTATGTGGTGTCGCTCAGACGCCCGACTGTGGCATTTCTTTTAAAGCCCTTTATGTGGTGTCGCTCAGACGCCCGACTGTGGCATTTCTTTTAAAGCCCTTTACGTGGTGTCGCTAAGACGCCCGACTGTGGCATTGCTTGTTATTTGTTTCATAAATTTTTATGCTACCATGTTATTGCATTTTTATAAATAACTTGCTTGCACGCATCAGAGTTTCATTTATCTTTGTGACTGACGTCATGAGCATAAAATATTTTCAGCACATCATTGTTATATTATACCTGTGTTCACAATGTTTGCGAGTACATTCAAAGTACTCATTGGCTTGTCCCTGGCTATTGTCTTGGCCAGATTTTCTTGCACGGAGAGGAGCGACGCGATGCCAGCCCCGGAACCCACTCAATGGAGATAGCAGCCTCGCGAAGATAGGAATTAACCTGGTCAGCTGTTCCCGTGGGAAATGGAGTCCCATAGACACTGATGTTTCACAACCCGCTTCCGCCATCAACCACTAGAAACCATTTGTTGTACTCACAGGCCAGAATGGTCTTGTACTACATATTTTGTATTTTGCTTGGAATTTCTGTATCAAGTTGGAGCCTCATCAGCTAACAGTAATCCTGGGACTGATGAGCACGACGGTCTTTTCTGGAAAATTTATTACCCGGAAAACCGGTCGTGGCAGACTTGGTATCAGAGCCAGGCTGACCATTGGCTAATCCTATCTTAGCCAGGTCGAAAAACTTAGGCAAACCAACCCACTAGACCATAGCCAAACCCCAGCCAAGCTTCTCGTGCAAGATAGCCACACAGTGACCCAACACCTTTTTGGCAGTCGGTGCCCAACCTATCAACCTAACCTGTCACTCATGCGCCAGTGACCGGCCCCTAAATAGTCCTTTCTCGCAAGCGTGCGAAGGAAGACTCCGCCCCCTTTTTCCTATAAAAAGGACACGCTAGTCCCAACACAGCACCGCACATCCGCTACCCCAAACCGAGCCACAATGCCTGGACCCATAGTGCACAACGAAACCACAGCAACCAACCTTGGAGGTTTTGTGACCATCCTCGCAAACCTCACCCGTCGTGCCTACGCGTTAGAAGAGCCACCAGAATATGTTGTGTATCAAGGACCCATGAGCGGTGAAGACCGTCAATTCTGGGCCACTGTGCACATCTACGGTAGGGGTCTAGCACCCGAGCGCCCCTACAGGTTCACCGGAAGGACAACTTCCTTTGAGCCACAAGCCATCCAGCTAGCCGCTCGAGAGGCTATAGTTCATCTCAGGCACTTGTCGCCCAGAGTTAACTGTCGCTCGTTCCACTACTACCCCAGACGTGAAGGGTATGGTAGACCACCCCAAGTTGCCAACGGAGATCACGAGACAGACCCCGCATTGTTGCACCTAGTGCGCTATGTAAGTGCACTAGAGGCACTATTCGACCAGATCACTATTGATCTAATCGCAGCTCGTGGAGAGCTGGTTCGTCGAGCCCCGGCGAGAGGAGAAAACGAGCCCAACGCCGACAACCCAGTCGTGCTGTTTGGACAACCGATCGAGACCCCGAGATCTGCCCCAGCCATCGGCCAAGGTGCTGCGATAACCCCAGAGGTGCTTCGTCGCATATTGGGAGCACACTCCAACGGGGTTGTGGCCAACAATCCCCGCGATGGTCATCATCACTACCCCGACCCTGCAGTTCCTCCACCATCTCCGACTAATCCCGGCAGAGAGACACGTGGAGAAACCTCGACATCCACCAGGCACGCCCGTTTAGACATGAACGAGGTAGACTAAGCCGTATGAGTAGCACCGAGTTTCAGTGTATCCTCGCTTTGTAATCGTGCGACCGTGTATATTAACGCAGCCTGTCATTGTGCCTCTGTTTTAATAGTAGCCTTGCATATTTGGTCAGCGCATAGTTGCACATTTTCCGGGCACAACTACCAAAACCAACCCGACGACAACCACAGTAACACGTCTCTTTATGAGATATGTGTATCTCTGACACTGACCCGACCTTTGGAGCTAAGCTGGCAAATTTATTACCTTTCACCACGGTAAAACGATCCGGCTCCATTGCTATATAAAGGCCACCTTGTGACCTTACCCAGCAACCCTCACTTTGTGCACCACACTCACACTTTATCCTGTCATGCCGAGCCCCAGCATTCATCTGAGAACCCCAGATGCAACCCCAGGTAGCTTTGTCAAAATATTGTGGGATTTTACCCGCAGTACCATGGGTTCTACCCAGCCACCTCAGTACGAGCTGTTCAAATCAAGGATCACCCCATCCACCTCGGAATATTGGGCAGCAGTACACATCCCTCCCGTAGACTCCAACCAAGATCCAACGGAAGTTTCCTTCGTGGGGAAATCTATGCCAACCCCACACCTGGCCATAGAAGCTGCTGCGAAAGAAGCGATTGCTCGTCTTCGATCCGCAGTACCCTATGCCCGCGAACGAGGATATTATTACTTTCCGAGCCGTGCAGCACCCGGAGAAGTAACATCTTTTCCCGGTGGACGTATTGAGAGAGACCCAGTTCTGGCCAACCTTATCCAGTACATCATTGCTCAAGAGCATTTGAACCAGCGAGTGATGGATTATCTCCAGAGCCTCGCAGATTTAAATCCTCAGATTGCCATCGGCAGACCACTGAGACCCGACCCGGAGAGACGCATACATCGACTGGTCAATCCACTTCCTCCGATAGAAGAGGAGTGTATTCCTTTACCAGAGACATTTTATCAGGACCCCGTCCAGTTACCATTTTCATTTTAGACGTCACTACTGTATTGTTCTTTGCAGCATTTATTTATGTGTGTAACTTATGCGTGATACCCTGAGTTTGTACGACGAGTCAATTATTTGGCTTCTACTAATGTGTGTAGTTTTTGTTGTGGTTTATGCTCCTTTTAAATTAACTGTTTTTCCCTCGCAAAATCCTGGAGTGAGATTTCTTTTCCCTGAGTTGCTACACCTGCCCCTTCTCACGACGTGGATTATTAATTTCACACAGCACCACGCAGCAGACTCACAACCATAATCATTCGGACACATACACTGTTTGCAAAACCTTGCAACGGTGTTACATCCAGCTAATCCCCCCCTAACAACAGTTAGCACCCGGCACACCTCCATCTACTCCTCATGATCACCACCACCGCGGAGAGCCAACACCCGAGCCGCAGCGTCGCGATACTCGTCGAAGATCATCGCGCACAGGAGCACAGAGAGCCCCAGCAGTGTCGCCAGCCCTCCGCATATCAGGATCACAAACCAGTCCGGCATCGCCTCCGCCATTAGAGCCTCACCCGAGCTTCTGTAAGCAGTAATGGAGAAAGGAGGAGGAGAAGTGAGGCCAGGTGTGAGGAAGAAGAGAGAGTCACCCCGGCCGTTTTATAGCTCGAGCTCGGTGTACGGTGGGCGAAGTCCACCAACGCCGCTCGTCGCCGATCGCCGGTGTTCGGAGTCGAATCCGCGAGCAGTGCCGACAGCGCGCTGGCCCGCGAGGTGAGTGCACGCTGCACCGGCAGCTAGCACGCCGCGCACTACCACGGTACGGCCTAGATGCCCTACGAGTTAGGCATCGCCAGTGGAGAAAGCGCGAGAAAGCGCGCGGGAGAGAGGAAGAAGGAAGAGCCAGAGGGAGAAGAAGAGGCTGACAGTGGGCCCCGGATCCACCTGTCGGCCAGAGAGAGCACTGTGCTCTCGGGTACGACCAGCGTATATCTAAATTTAGGAAGTTATTCTAAATTTTATCCAGCGTAGAAATCACCCGTTTTTGTCCCGAACCGTAGACTCTTCCACGCAGCCCCAGTTTTCACACTGTGGTTTTTCACCACTTATTGCCCTCTCACTGTAGCCACATCTTTATTGCGTAATTATTTTCTTAACACCGCTTTTAGCAAATCTCGAGGACGAGATTTTTTCTTAAGGGGGATAGTGTTGTGACACCCCAAAAAAATTTGGCCTTGTTTTAATAAATTAAAATTTTTGCCAGGAATTAAAACTTTGGATTTCTGAGCTCCATTTTGATTTTTTAAATCATTTCCTTCCCTGTTATGATGAGTTTTTCCCAAAGAGAAAACTTTTCAAATATGTTATTGGACTTGTTTAACCTCTCAAGAAAAACTTTCCTTCTATCAGTGTAACTAATTAAATAATTAAGTTGCTTGATCTTTATTTTTTTGAAAATGGTTTTTCAAGGTTATATGGCCATATTTGAACTGCAACCATTTGATATATTATTCTAAAAATCCAACCAAAGTTTGGAGATATCATGTGATGTCTCTAAATCACTTTTGTGCAATAATATATTTAATACATTGCATATTTTGAGCTCTTCATTCAATTTTCTTCTCTGGTCCAGAGAGCAATTTTACACTACAACCTATTTAAATATTTCTTTAAAACTTCTACCAAAATTAGGGGAGGTCAGTAGGAGCCTATTATTCCACTTTGTGCAAAAACCTATTTATGTTCTTTGAAAAATTTGAGTGAATCAACCTCATCTTCATTCTGGACCAACTGGATGGTTTGTACAGCAACCATATTTTTGCTTGCTCTTTAACCCTTGATTCTTTCTCCTACTTGTAGTCCTCCATGTTAAACCCTTAAGTCCAGGAGCATGCACCTTTTAGATCATTTTTGGTTCATGAAATAATGTCATTTATTCCCTGTCCAGAATTGAAATTCTGCTAAACTTGCACTAACAAGTTTCTTCTTTTGGCAAACTAACCTCACCACCCTCTTGTACATCGAAAGAGACCCCAACCTGGAAGTTTTGGCTACCCCAAGAGCTACCTAGGTGCCTTTGGCATTTTGTCAAACACCCTGAGTGCATGACCAGTTTCGGCATGATTTCATATTTACATTGTGAGCTTGAGCTCCTGACCTAACCAGCATGTCCTAAGGTTTTGCCCTAGCCCATAACCTATTTCTGCTAACTCTCGTTTAGTTTGGGACTCTCTAGGCTGCCATGGCATATCGTCGAACACACCCCGGGCGTGCTCTGGGCGCGCCCAGAGCGTGCGTTTGGCACCCGCATGCACCCGAGTCGCCACGTCCCACCCCGCACTCAAAACCCGGCCCCAGCCCGCTCGTCGTGTCCCCCTGCACCGCCACACCACCCCGACCAACCTGGCGCCCACAGCGCCACCACCAGGATGGCCGTGGCGGCTAGCTGCCGGCCGCTAGCAGGCCCGACCGTGGTCGGTGCCGCCCAAGCCACCCCAGCTCGCCACCTGCCCCTGTGAGCAGTGCGTGCTCATCCACAGCTTCGTCCCCTAGCGCTCGTCGCCGCCACGTCGCCCTAGCTACAGCATGGCGGTCCGCCGTCGTTCTTATCTCCGGCCGCCTCGGAACCGACCTCCATAGCCTATTTAAGGAAGCCCCGAGCGTCTCCGAGCCCTCAGGTAGCCTCACGCCGTCTCACTAGCGCCCCCATCGCCACCAATTGGAAGGGGAGCAGGTCTTCTTCAACCTCTCCGGTCAGTTCGGCCACCGCCGCCTCCCGGCTCCGTTCGGCGCAACCAGAGCTTCCCCCTCTCCAATCTCTTCACCAGAAGCCTTCTCTGCCTCCCCTGAACACTTCCCCCTACTCCATTTCGATCGAGAACCACCGCCGCCCCGAAACCACTTTTCCCCGAAGCTTTCCTCCGCCGAGGAGCTCGCCGCCGACAGCTCACGCCGTCCCCGCCGACCCAGCGACTACCAGTAGGATCGCCCTCGATCCGCGGATCCATCCCCGCCCTCCAGAGGCCGCGAGGAGCCGCCGCTCGCCGGCGTTGGTCGCCGGAGTTCCGCCTCCGCTCGGGACAAAGGGAGAAGGAGGAGGGCGGACTAGTCAAACCTGACTAGTGGGCCCTCTGGACCCACTGTCAGCGACCTCGTGTCTGTCCACGTGGTTAAGTGGAGGCGTAAAGCCTCAAGTACGCCTCCTCTGCACCGAAAGCGTATTTCTATCTGAAACGTTTTCTTTTCTGTTTTATTTTAAATAACAGATTTTGACCACAACTTTGACTGGCTATAACTTTTTAAATATAACTCCAAATGAGTTGATTCTTTTTCCTACCTTCCTCAAATTTGGTCTAGTTTATTTTAAGATTTATTTGAAAAATTTTCAAACAACTTTTTTGTACTGTTTTTGAAATGTGTGTTAATTCAAATATATTTTCAAATAGGATTTTGGGGAGAGAGAAGAAACTTTCAAAAAGTTTTGGAGAGCACCCCACCCCTCCACAACATTGAAGGCAAGCATTCTGAATCCCGGCATAATGTTTTGGTGTGATCGTGGATACATTTATAACACCACCGCATTTTGAAGGACTTGTTATTTCATGTGATATGATCATATGCATGGGTGCATGTTATTGATTTCCATGCTATTGGAAATGAACTCACTTGTGATGATAATCACCCTCATGTGCCTTGCATGCATACCGGCAGGAACCCGGGAAAACCTCTGCCTTGGGTAGGCATGAGTTTGTCGCCGGTCTCCGTCGGGACGGTTATGTCTGGTATGGCATGGTAAGGTGATATGAGAGGTGACTCTGTTGGATGAAATATATTCGTTATACTAATCATGCAGGGAATACTTGAACCTCCTGAGTCGACCTAGATCGAGTCTTGTTCCAGTAACCCCCATACTTGTTTCGTACTACCACTCGTCTCTACAGCAAGTAGAGTACGGTTCAGTAAGTTGTCAACCTCTTTCTAGCACACACCGTACAGAGAGGCCATGGTGGAAGGTACCGGTTGTAGCTGGTAGGCAAGCCACCTGGTCCGGGGGCATGGGTGTTTCCGGTTGGGACCGAGAGGGGAGGCCACCCCTTAGAGCGCGCGATATAAATTTGATCCCATGCTACGCGAGGTTGTAGCCTCCCCACTTAGAGTTGCTTAACAGGTGTCGTGGGTGATTCCAGACACGTGTGAGTTAAGCTGGTGTGTGCAAGTTAGGTGTGTTTTCAACAAAAAGACCGTAGACGGAATTAGTCCCGATGGACTAAAGAAATCCGTTACTCGTGGGTAAAGAGTACATCCTCTGCAGAGAATAAACCTATTCGAATAGCCGTGTCCATGGTTAAGGATTTCAGTCTGGGATGGTCAGGTGTCGGTCCTAGTGTCGGTCTTCGGAGGTGAAACGGTTAACCAGAAATGGAATTACTACTTGTGACTTGTGAGAACTATGATTATTATTATTGTTGACTAACCCGTGATATTATTGTTATTATCGAGTATCTCAGGGATGGTTCTACCTCCGGGATATTCACTATGAATGTTTATTTTAAAGCCCTTTATGTGGTGTCGCTCAGACGCCCGACTGTGGCATTTCTTTTAAAGCCCTTTATGTGGTGTCGCTCAGACGCCCGACTGTGGCATTTCTTTTAAAGCCCTTTATGTGGTGTCGCTCAGACGCCCGACTGTGGCATTTCTTTTAAAGCCCTTTATGTGGTGTCGCTCAGACGCCCGACTGTGGCATTTCTTTTAAAGCCCTTTATGTGGTGTCGCTCAGACGCCCGACTGTGGCATTTCTTTTAAAGCCCTTTATGTGGTGTCGCTCAGACGCCCGACTGTGGCATTTCTTTTAAAGCCCTTTATGTGGTGTCGCTCAGACGCCCGACTGTGGCATTTCTTTTAAAGCCCTTTATGTGGTGTCGCTCAGACGCCCGACTGTGGCATTTCTTTTAAAGCCCTTTACGTGGTGTCGCTAAGACGCCCGACTGTGGCATTGCTTGTTATTTGTTTCATAAATTTTTATGCTACCATGTTATTGCATTTTTATAAATAACTTGCTTGCACGCATCAGAGTTTCATTTATCTTTGTGACTGACGTCATGAGCATAAAATATTTTCAGCACATCATTGTTATATTATACCTGTGTTCACAATGTTTGCGAGTACATTCAAAGTACTCATTGGCTTGTCCCTGGCTATTGTCTTGGCCAGATTTTCTTGCACGGAGAGGAGCGACGCGATGCCAGCCCCGGAACCCACTCAATGGAGATAGCAGCCTCGCGAAGATAGGAGTTAACCTGGTCAGCTGTTCCCGTGGGAAATGGAGTCCCATAGACACTGATGTTTCACAACCCGCTTCCGCCATCCACCACTAGAAACCATTTGTTGTACTCACAGGCCAGAATGGTCTTGTACTACATATTTTGTATTTTGCTTGGAATATCTGTATCAAGTTGGAGCCTCATCAGCTAACAGTAGTCCTGGGCCTGATGAGCACGACGGTCTTTTCTGGAAAATTTATTACCCGGAAAACCGGTCGTGGCATCAAGCCATGGTCGTCTTCGTCTCTGCAACCCTCGAGCTTCTCGCGAGGGAATCATTCGAGATCCTCCTGTGGCCCCGTGTCCCTTCATCTCTGCCTCCTTCCGGCCAGCCATCGCCGGCGAAACCAAGCAGATGAGTCGCCTTGCCCGCATGCCCGCCGTCTCTCTCTGCTTTCCTCCCCGTGTTTCCTCTCTGAATCCTCTTCTGCATTTTTCTTTCTTCAGGCAACAGCATCGGCCACTGCCCTCCATGGAGCCCAAGTCACGCCGTTGGAGCTCCATCCCCGCGCCCGATCTGCTCCAAGCCACGCCGCCGGCCTCGTCCCGCTCCTCTCCTCCCCTGTATCTCCCTTCCTCCCCATGCTTCTCTCTCTCACATCTCCCTATCATTTCTCTAGCAGGAAATCCCATGGCTGCCGACCCCCTGCCTCGCCTTGGGTCTTGCTGGGTTGCCGTCTCGCTGCTGGATCCGCCATCCCCGCGCCTCCTAGCCTCCTCCATGCTCGATTCCCGCAGTTCCTGAGCCAAGCCACTGACCGGAGCCACCTCCTTGCTGTCCCCTGTGTCGACCCATTCCTGCAGTTCCTGAGCCAAGCCACCGACCTGTAACACCCACGATGCGGCTATATCTCCCACGTGTCGAAGCACGACTTAGAGGCATAACCGCATGGTGGTTTTGTCACAAGAAGGGTCATCTTCACACAATCCCATGTAATGAACAAGAATGGGATAAAGAGTTGGCTTACAATCGCCACTTCACACAATGAGCAAATAAATCATACATCATTCAGAGTACCCACATAGTCCGACTGCGGACGAAGCCAAAAGAAAAGAAGATAACCCAACTGCTAGATCCCCGATCGTCCCAACTGGGCTCCACTACTGATCAACATGAAACGAAACATAGCAACGACCAAGATCCTCGTTGAGCTCCCATATGAGCTCGGTTGTATCACCTGCACTGGTATCATCGGCACCTGCAACTGTTGTGATAGTATATGGTGAGTCACGAGGACTCAGCAATCTCAAAACCCGCGAGATCAAGACTATTTAAGCTTATGGGTAGGAAGTGGTAATGAGGTGGAGTAGCAGCAAGCACTAAGCATATATGGTGGCTAACATACGCAAATAAGAGCGAGAAGAGAAGCAACGAAACGGTCGAGAAGCTAGAAGTGATCAAGAAGTGATCCTGAACTCCTACTTACGTCAAACATAACCTAAAATCGTGTTCACTTCCTGGACTCCGCCGAAAAGAGACCATCACGGCTACACACACGGTTGATGCATTTTAATTAAGTCAAGTGTCAAGTTCTCTACAACCGGATATTAACAAATTCCCATCTGCCACATAACCGCGGGCACGACTCTCAAAAGTTTATACCCTGCAGGGGTGTCCCAACTTAGCCCATCATAAGCTCTCACGGTCAACGAAGGATATTCCTTCTCCCAGGAAGACCCGATCAGTCTCGGAATCCTGGTTTACAAGACATTTCGACAATGGTAAAACAAGACCAGCAAAGCCGCCCGATGTGCCGACAAATCCCGATAGGAGTCGCACGTATCTCGTTCTCAGGGCACACCGGATGAGCCAGACGTCCGGTTGGCATAGACCCTGGTTGCCCAGGGGGCACCGGACATCGCTCGGTTTGGACCAGCACCCGGAGGAGCACTGGCCCGGGGGGTAGATAAAGATGACCCTTTAGTCTGCAGAACCCAAGGGAAAAAGGCTTAGGTGGCAAATGTTAAAACCAAGGTTGGGCCTTGCTGGAGGAGTTTTATTCAAAGCGAACTATCAAGGGGGTCCCATAAATCACCCAACCGTGTAAGGAACGCAAAATGAAGGAACATAACACCGGTATGACGAAAACTAGGGCGGCAAGAGTGGAACAAAACACCAGGCATAAGGCCGAGTCTTTCACCCTTTACCAAGTATATAGATGCATTAATTAAATAAGAGATATTGTGATATCCCAACATAATCCTGTCCACCATGGAGCAATCTTCAACTTCACCTGCAACTAACAACGCTATAAGGGGGGCTGAGCAAAAGCGGTAACATAGCCAAACAACGGTTTGCTAGGAAGGGTGAAAAGGTTAGAGGCTGACATGGCAACTTGGGAGGCATGGTAAACAAGTGATAGGTAGCACAGCATAGCGATAGAACGAAGCAACTAGCAAGCAAAGATAGAAGTGATATCAAGGGTAATGGTCATCTTGCCTGAGATCTCGCAAGGAAGAAGAACGAGTCCATGAAGAAGACAAACAGATGTAGTCGAACGAATCCTCACAACTCTAGACGAAATCGAAGCTAACGAGAGAAGCAAACCGGAAAGAATCAAACAACATGGTAAACAACCATCACATAATCATGGCATGATGCACAATCAAGTATGATGCATGTCCAGTTTAATGAGGCATGGCATGGCAAAGTGCGACAAACAATACTACAAGTTAAGTGGAGCACATTCCATTATTTTGTTCTCTCTCGTTATGCTACTCATCAATATTAAATGTTATTAAATATGGCAAGAGGTGAAGCATGAGCAAACCACCTATTTATGCAAGTTTAAATGAGGCCGGAAACAACAAACAATAATTTCGGAAAATCCCCATATGTCATTTAGCAATTTAATGCAAACAAAGTTTTAACCATTTAAATGTTGTTAACATGATGCGGATGACATAATTAAGGTTTATGCAATTTTTATGAAAATGCTGACATGAGCATGATACGAGGCATTTGTCGCCATGGCGGAAGGAAAAATGTGCCACGGCGGCGAAACGAAAATGGTGCCACGGCAACATTCCGGTCCTGGTAACTCGAGTGAGATACCAATGCAAAAGAAAGTGTGGATGAGCGTGTCACGCAAGGATGGTGGGGTGCTCCTGAATTCCGGGTTCCCACGGGACGGTGGCATGGAAAAAGAGGGGCATCGCAAGGACAATTCGATCACCGTGCAAAACTCAAGCATCTCATACAACACACATGCATTCGTACGCGGGCGTCGTCTCGGGTTATACCTTCGAAGCATGCATTTTCGAGGCGGATCGAGTTCGATACGGTGTAGGGGAAGTAGACGTTCTTGGGACGGTCGTAGTGCAAGTAGTGGTTTACGGACGTCGTGGAAGTAGTCGTTCACGGCGACGGTAGAGGAAGTAGTGGTACACGTCGGCGGCGGTAGTTGTTCAGGGTCTTGGCGGGTCGTCGTGTAGCCGTACATGTTCGTCGTGGTACACGGTTCGTAGACGTTCGAGTCATCGGTAGAGGTACTTGTCGTATCTCGTTCTTGTCGATCCAAACAAAGTGAGACAAAAGGGGCTCGGGTCAACAGTGATGGTAGTCGTACACTTGACAGCAGTAGACGAACTTGGCGGTCCAGGGTACTTGGTGTCGACGTCCAAGGAGGATATGATGGAGAATATGCTCATCACGGGTGGAGCTCCAGGAGCCATGGTGCACAGCAGGCAGGGCGTCCCTGGCCTTGAGATGGGGTCCTAGCGGGCAGAGCAGCGGCAGCTCCAAGGCAGGGCAAAGGAAAGGGCGGAGCTCCTCCAGCTGGAAGCTGATGTGACAGAAGGACAACGAGGAGCCGGGGATCTGGGCCTAGCCCATGCGAGTGACCCTGGCGGTTAAAGCGCAGGAGCGGGACGAGGCACGTCCCTCTTCTCTCAGGATGAAGCAGAGGAGAAGGTTGGGCATGGCGCCGGCAGGACTTGGCACGGACGACGGCAAGACGAGGCGGAGGTACGGCGGTGCGCCGGTAGCAGGAGGCGAAGGCGGAGATGGTCCGGTGCTGGGGCTCCGGCGAACTCCAACCAAAACGGAGGGGACGAGCAGTGCGGGGCTCCTGCTGGGTGCGGAGGATGACGGATGCGGGCGCAGGTGCTCGAGGAGCTCCTTTCCTCCAGCGCTCGGGCGACGGGGACGGATGGCGCCGGTGGAGATGCAGGTGTGGGGCCACCGGAGTTGGACAAGGAGGAGGCGGGATGGCGCGGCAGCGGCCTGGTTCTGCGGTGGCTGGCGGCGGATGCAGGTGACAAGAGGGAGGCAGAGGGGACGGGACGAGGGCGCGGATGCTGATGGAAGGGGGCGCGACGGCGGCGAGGAGGTGGTCGGGCGTGGGGGTCTCACGGTGGAGGCGGCGAGGGGATCGGGCGCAGGGATCTCCTCTCCCTGGCTCGATGCATGCATGTGAGTGGCGGCGCTAGCAGGGGAACGAGGGAGAGGGGGTCGAGTGACTGGGGATAAGAGGAGATCGGGCAGGCCTCTCGGGCCTGCTAGGTCAGGCCGTAGGTGGGCCTTAAGCGGGCTTCGGCCATGCACTGCTCCCCTCTCTCTTGATATACTCCTTACAGAAAAAAATAGAGAGAGACCAAAAAGAATCAAGAGAAGAGGCCATGGAGGAGAATACAATGGTGGGATATTTTTGTAAGGCTTTATGGAATGTTTCCAACCCAACAAAAAATGGTTCCAGCAAAATAGGCGAAGTTAAACCCAAAATTATTTAACTTGCGCCAAAGGGGTTTGAATGGAGTCTAGGATTTAGGAGTGTCCAAAAATGTTGAGATTTTTGGTGGAGCTCCGGAAAATGATGAAAGAAATTATGGGCAAGGTTGGAGACCAAGAATTGAGATAACAACGGCATGGGATATTTTGCAAGTGGGTTATGGTTAATTCCAAATAAATGGAATAATTTTATTATAGCTCCCTAATATTGGGATGATATGTTATAAAGAGAAGTCACCCTTCCCTCGATTTAAATAGATCAATGATCTATGCAATTTATTTAGGTGAGTTTTAAAAAGGGGTTGCATGATGACATGATGCAATGCACATGATGCAAGGATGAATGCAACGAACAAAACAAATCACACGACGAATCTCGGAATACAAGGAAGGCATCTAGAGCATCGGTCTCGGGGCGTTACAACACTCCACCACTACGAGAGGATCTCGTCCCGAGATCTAGGATGGCACCGGAGAGAAACGGAAGAGGAAGAGAACAGGTAAAACTAAGTTGCTTCTCCGACAAACGAGTGAAACCAACAAACCCTGAGAGGTTAAACAATTTGAAAGAAAGAAATCAATAGAGATGAATGAGATTGAAAAGCTCCATTAGAAAATAGGAACAAGGAACATTATGAGAACCTTGTGGGTTGCAAAGCTATGAATGACGAGTACAATGGACAAGAAGGAATTGGTACCACTCTGGTTGAAACGAGATAAACAAGGAACAAGGAAGATCAAATTCGGATAGCAATCCGGTTGAAAAGAGATGCAAGACTTGATAAGATGAAAAGAACATGAATAGGTGACACAACACTTCGCTTAAATGGATAAGCACGAAAAGAACAGGATCCTCAATACAATAAGAGGAGTGAAGAGAGCAACATCACAATGCCTCCGGAAGAAAGAATAGAAGATAGATCATTGGAAATAACAGAATGGAGAAGAAAATGCCAACTTCTGCCACAAATGAGCTTGGAAAGCACCCTTCCAAGAAGGTTATAACGGAGTTGTTGGAAAACCAACAACGAAACGATTAAGCCTGTAGTGGGCTTATGAAAAACATCTCAAAAATTGAGATGAAATTCTGCCACATACGGAAACAATTGCTTGCTTGAGATCAACGAAGAGATGAAAAACCTCTTTCACCGAGAAGGATATGGAGAAAGCTTGGATCATTGATAAGCACCACAAATAGCAACATCCCCAATGGAAGGCCTTAGGTGAAATATAACCCAAGATACTCCAACAAAGAAATTGCTGGGTTGAAAAAATCTCATGATCGAAGAGAAAAATGATGGTTTTTAAAATATCTCATTCTTGACAACATGTGAATCGCGAAACATGAACGGAAATTGTCAAGAATGATATAACACCACCTGAAAAGATAAGGTAGAAAGAATTACACTTCAAAATGCAAGAAGAAGAATACTTGAACTCCTCAGAAAAAAACATGTGTTGAGCACCATGTTTATTTTTGAGTATAGCTTGGCGGATCTTAACTTCGAGAGAAATCTTGAAGAACAACTGAAGAATGAAAAGAATCCTTGAGGAACCACCACGTTGAGCCTCCATGAAGAACTCCGGTAATAAAAGGATGATAGAAAGAAAGAGAAGTTGCAAATACAAGGTGAAGCCTTGCGATGATTTAGAAGGATCTTCACGACGATATAACCAAGAAAACTTGGAACTCCGGAAAAAGAAAAGATGAAACACTAGAAACGAGAATTACTTCGTCATGAACAATCTCCGAAAGAAGAGAATTGAATCACCCCGCGGAAATAAGAATAAGATTTATTGTATGCTTATCCTTCATCAAATTAAATTGATGACAAGCAATGGATTTGGCATACTACTTATTCCCGTAGAAAGGATTAAAAGAGATATAGCGCAAGCTTGAGAAGGTATTGATGGAACCACCGGTGGGATTTGGAAACAACGAATGAATTGATATGATAACAAAGGAAGTGAAATCTTGAACGAACCACCGTAAAAATTGGAAAAGAGAGTAGCAAGGGCACAATTCACCGGAAAGAATTTGAAAACGAATGAAGATACTTGAGGGGATTTAGATACATGAGAATGAAGAGATCATGAACTGATTAGAGGATATTTGAATGATGCACCGGTTAGATTTGGAGAACGATAGCTACATGCCGAGAATGAAGAATTATGACATGATGACCTTCGGAGGAAATAAATGGAAACAACTCATGAAATGCTCCGGATGGTAAGAAAAGAATTCTCACAATCGAAAACAATTATGAGGATGGCATCAAGCTTGAACTACGCATCTTTGGAAGAACGGGTAAGGATTTAAGAGGAACTCTTCTTCGGTCTTCAAAATTCGAGAATGACGACGAGAAACACCACCATGAATTGTTGAGACACTCCGGAAGGATTAAAAGAAAAAGGTTAAGCCAAAGATGAAAAGAATTTGAAAACGACCTTGGAGAAGGCATGTGACTGATGAAAATTCATTCTTACATCAAACTTGGAAATGAATTTGAGAATCGCTCCTGATAATTAGAAGAGTCAGGTAAGATCCTGGGAAAAGACCTGTGGGTTAGGGCCCACTCAAAAGAAAACACCGTTGAACGATTTAAAAAAAAGATTGCACCGGTTGAATTAAATGGCTTGCATGGGATAACAACCTCCAGATAGCTTGAACGGATTAAGAATGGAAACATAAATCTTCTGAGATATCTTGAGCACTCCGGATATGAACTGGGCAAGTTGAATAAATAAGAGAGCCTTGGATAAGAAATTCAAATGGGAAGATGTGTGAACCAAAAAGGAAGAGATATGATCAACATCGAAACTTGAAATTAATCCACCGGAAAGAATACGAGAATGAAGAATGATGAACTTGAAGTTCCGTTAGTATCTTTCCGAGAATCACCGGATAAGAACATTGACGGAAAAGAATGGAGAGTCTTCCCATCAATAAAATGAATACCCGATTAAGAAATCTGAGTCCTTGAAGAAAAAGGGGTGGGAGGGCGGGTAAACGAAGGCAACTTGCGGCAGATGGAATGAATACCGTTGAGAAAACTTAGAATTGATCTTGCGGATGTTGAAATGATCGGATCCACTTGAAGAGAAGCACGCCGGTAGGAAAAAATTGACATGACAATCTCGATGATCAAGAAGGATTAGTATTCACATAGCAATATGAGAGCACCGTTTAGGAAAGGTATGGATTCAACATTTGACTTCGAAGCAACTCGAATACCACAAATAAAAGAAAACAAAGGATTTGGTTTGCAGAATAAGCCGGAACAAACATATGATAGAGATTCCGTCCGAAGTTTTCGTGGGGGGGCCCACACGGGCTCGATCGTACAGCACCATCATGTACAAGGCAGTGCACATGACATACGAAGTGTCCCCGAACCAGCATAGGCAAGGGTTCTTTAAGACACAACGAGACCACTGTAAAAACGACCGTGGATAGGCGGACCACTAGACGTCGAACCCCAATCTCATATCATGCATCTGTCGGAAAAAATACTAGAGCTACTTGAATTCCCACCTATAAAACTCCCAAAACTTTCTGGTTATGCAATCTGGTGTTGGGGATACAGGGGAAGCAATATATATCTCACCCAAAACTAACAATTCCTACATCCAAGTTGTATCCATTCGTCAACACATAACCAAGAAACCTTCGGAAATCGTGTGCCTCAACCTTCGAAAAGCATCCATTATACGAGCTATGGCAATACTCCCGAACTCCCGCCCCAGTACTGGGTGGCGTCGAGGTTATCTCACCAACAACTACATAAAAGAGATTTTCGATGTCGGCAAAATTCCAGAACTGCAACGATAAAATTATGACGACAACACCTCGAAGCGCAGCTCCCCGGGACACTGCCACAACCCCTAAATGTCAGGAGGCACCAAGAACAATGTTCTCGTCATAAGAATATCGGAACGATCCCAACATACCCGCGTGATCCTAAAAAAAATTAGTGAAATTTGAGGCGAGGAAAGACAAAACATCTATGTCAGGAGGCCTCACCAGAGCGACGAAGGGGCTGAGGAGTAAAAAGAATCCTACTCTCCGATATATATAATCCTAAGACTCAAAACATTTTTGTTCTAGACTCAACAACGTCAGCGATTCGATCAAGCAGGGGGCTCCTAAGTCGGGGATGGCTCTGATTACCAACTTGTAACACCCACGATGCGGCTATATCTCCCACATGTCGAAGCACGACTTAGAGGCTTAACCGCATGGTGGTTTTGTCGCAAGAAGGGTCATCTTCACACAATCCCATGTAATGAACAAGAATGGGATAAAGAGTTGGCTTACAATCGCCACTTCACATAATGAGCAAATAAATCATACATCATTCAGAGTACCCACATAGTCCGACTGCGGACGAAGCCAAAAGAAAAGAAGATAACCCAAATGCTAGATCCCCGATCGTCCCAACTGGGCTCCACTACTGATCAACATGAAACGAAACATAGCAACGACCAAGATCTTTGTTGAGCTCCCATATGAGCTCGGTTGTATCACCTGCACTGATATCATCGGCACCTGCAACTGTTGTGATAGTATCTGGTTAGTCACGAGGACTCAGCAATCTCAAAACCCGCAAGATCAAGACTATTTAAGCTTATGGGTAGGAAGTGGTAATGAGGTGGAGTAGCAGCAAGCACTAAGCATATATGGTGGCTAACATACATAAATAAGAGCGAGAAGAGAAGCAACGGAACGGTCGAGAAGCTAGAAGTGATCAAGAAGTGATCCTGAACTCCTACTTACGTCAAACATAACCCAAAACCGTGTTCACTTCCTGGACTCCGCCGAAAAGAGACCATCACGGCTACACACACGGTTGATGCGTTTTAATTAAGTCAAGTGTCAAGTTCTCTACAACCGGATATTAACAAATTCCCATCTGCCACATAACCGTGGGCACGACTCTCGAAAGTTTATACCCTGCAGGGGTGTCCCAACTTAGCCCATCATATGCTCTCACGGTCAATGAAGGATATTCCTTCTCCCAGGAAGACCCGATCAGTCTCGGAATCCCGGCTTACAAGACATTTCGACAATGGTAAAACAAGACCAGCAAAGCCGCCCAATGTGCCGACAAATCCCGATAGGAGTCACACGTATCTCATTCTCAGGGCACACTGGATGAGCCAGACGTCGGGTTGGCATAGACCCTGGTTGCCCAGGGGGCGCCGGACATCGCTCGGTTTGGACCAGCACCTGGAGGAGCACTGGCCCGGGGGGTAAATAAAGATGACCCTTGAGTCTGCAGAACCCAAGGGAAAAAGGCTTAGATGGCAAATGTTAAAACCAAGGTTGGGCCTTGCTGGAGGAGTTTTATTCAAAGCGAACTGTCAAGGGGGTCCCATAAATTACCCAACCGTGTAAGGAACGCAAAATCAAGGAACATAACACCGGTATGACGGAAACTAGGGCGGCAAGAGTGGAACAAAACACCAGGCATAAGGCCGAGTCTTCCACCCTTTACCAAGTATATAGATGCATTAATTAAATAAGAGATATTGTGATATCCCAACATAATCCTGTCCACCATGGAGCAATCTTCAACTTCACCTGCAACTAACAATGCTATAAGGGGGGCTGAGCAAAAGCGGTAACATAGCCAAACAACGGTTTGCTAGGAAGGGTGAAAAGGTTAGAGGCTGACATGGCAACTTGGGAGGCATGGTAAACAAGTAATAGGTAGCGCAGCATAGCGATAGAACGAAGCAACTAGCAAGCAAAGATAGAAGTGATATCAAGGGTAATGGTCATCTTGCCTGAGATCCCGCAAGGAAGAAGAACGAGTCCATGAAGAAGACAAACGGACGTAGTCGAACGAATCCTCACAACTCTGGAACGAAATCGAAGCTAACGAGAGAAGCAAACCGGAAAGAAGCAAACAACATGGTAAACAACCATCACATAATCATGGCATGATGCACAATCAAGTATGATGCATGTCCGGTTTAATGAGGCATGGCATGGCAAAGTGCAACAAACAATACTACAAGTTAAGTGGAGCTCATTCCATTATTTAGTTATCTCTCGTTATGCTACTCGTAAATATTAAATGTTATTAAACATGGCAAGAGGTGAAGCATGAGCAAACCGCCTATTTATGCAAGTTTAAATGAGGCCGGAAATAACAAACAACAATTTCGAAAAATCCCCATATGTCATTTAGCAATTTAATGCAAACACAGTTTTAACCATTTAAATGTTGTTAACATGATGCGGATGACAAAATCAAGGTTTATGCAATTTTTATGAAAATGCTGACATGAGCATGATACGAGGCATTTGTCGCCATGGTGGAAGGAAAAATGTGCCACGGCGGCGAAACAAAAATGGTGCCACGGCAACATTCCGGTCCCGGTAACTCGAGTGAGATACCAATGCAAAAGAAAGTGTGGATGAGCGTGTCACGCAAGGATGGTGGGGTGCTCCCGAATTCGGGGTTCCCACGGGACGGTGGCATGGCAAAAGAGGGGCATCGCAAGGACAATTCGATCATGGTGCAAAACTCGAGCATCTCATACAACACACATGCATTCGTACGCGGGCGTCGTCTCGGGTTATACCTTTGAAGCGTGCATTTTTGGGGCGGATCGAGTTCGATGCGATGTAGGGGAAGTAGACGTTCTCGGGACGGTCGTAGTGGAAGTAGTGGTTCGCGGACGTCGTGGAAGTAGTCGTTCACGGCGATGGTAGAGGAAGTAGTGGTACACGGCGGCGGCGGTAGTTGTTCAGGGTCTTGGCGGGCCGTCGTGTAGCCGTACATGTTCGTCGTGGTACACGGTTCGTAGACGTTCGAGTCGTCGGTAGAGGTACTTGTCGTATCTCGTTCTTGCCGATCCAAACAAAGTGAGACAAAAGGGGCTCGGGTCAACAGTGATGGTAGTCGTACACTTGACAGCAGTAGACGAACTTGGCGGTCCAGGGTACTTGGTGTCGACGTCCAAGGAGGATATGATGGAGAAGATGCTCGTCACGGGTGGAGCTCCAGGAGCCATGGTGCGCAGCAGGCAGGGCGTCCCTGGCCTTGAGATGGGGTCCTAGTGGGCAGAGCAGCGGCAGCTCCAAGGCAGGGCAAAGGAAAGGGCGGAGCTCCTCCGGCTAGAAGCTGACAAGGCGGAAGGATAGCGAGGAGCCAGGGATCTGGGCCTAGCCCATGCGAGTGACCCTGGCGGTCAAAGCGCAGGAGCGGGACGAGGCACGTCCCTCTTCTCCCGGGACGAAGCAGAGGAGAAGGTTGGGCATGGCACCGGCATAACTTGGCACGGACGACAACAAGACGAGGCGGAGGTACGGCGGCGTGCCGGTAGCAAGAGGCGAAGGCGGAGATGGTCTGGTGCTGGGGCTCCGGCAAACTCTGACCAAAAAGGAGGGAACGAGCGGCGCGGGGCTCCTGCTGGGTGCGGAGGACGACGGATGCGGGCGCAGGTGCTCGAGGAGCTCCTCTCCTTGAGCGCTCGGGCGACGGGGACGGATGGCACCGGTGGAGATGCAGGTGTGGAGCCACCGGGGTTGGACAAGGAGGAGGCGGGATGGTGCGGCAGCGGCCTGGTTCTGCGGTGGCTGGTGGCGGATGCAGGCGACGAGGAGGAGGCAGAGGGGACGGGACGAGGGCGCGGCTGCTGATGGAAGGGGGCACGACGGCGGCGAGGAGGTGGTCGGGCGTGGGGGTCTCACGGTGGAGGCGGCTAGGGGATCGGGCGCAGGGGGCTCCTCTCCCTGGCTCGATGCGTGCGTGTGAGTGGCGGCGCTAGCAGGGGGGATAAGAGGAGATCGGGTAGGCCTCTCGGGCCGGCTAGGTTAGGCCGCAGGTGGGCCTTAAGCGGGCTTCGGCCATGCACTGCTCCCCTCTCTCTTAATATACTCCTTACAAAAAAATAGAGAGAGACCAAAAAGAATCAAGAGAAGAGGCCATGGAGGAGAATACAATGGTGGGATATTTTTGTAAGGCTTTATGGAATGTTTCCAACCCAACAAAAAATGGTTCCAACAAAATAGGCGAAATTAAACCCAAAATTATTTAACTTGCGCCAAAGGGGTTTGAATGGAGTCTAGGATTTAGGAGTGTCCAAAAATGTTGAGATTTTTGGTGGAGCTCCGGAAAATGATGAAAGAAATTATGGGCAAGGTTGGAGACCAAGAATTGAGATAACAACGGCATGGGATATTTTGCAAGTGGGTTATGGTTAATTCCAAATAAATGGAATAATTTTATTATAGCTCCCTAATATTGGGATGATATGTTATAAAGAGAAGTCACCCTTCCCTCGATTTAAATAGATCAATGATCTATGCAATTTATTTACGTGAGTTTTAAAAAGGGGTTGCATGATGACATGATGCAATGCACATGATGCAAGGATGAATGCAACAAACAAAACAAATCACACGACGAATCTCGGAATACAAGGAAGGCATCTAGAGCATCGGTCTCGGGGCGTTACAACACTCCACCACTACGAGAGGATCTCGTCCCGAGATCTAGGATGGCACCGGAGAGAAACAGAAGAGGAAGAGAAGACGTAAAACTAAGTTGCTTCTCCGACAAACGAGTGAAACCAACAAACCCTGAGAGGTTAAACAATTTGAAAGAAAGAAATCAATAGAGATGAACGAGATTGAAAAGCTCCATTAGAAAAGAGGAACAAGGAACATTATGAGAACCTTGTGGGTTGCAAAGCTATGAATGACGAGTACAATGGACAAGAAGGAATTGGAACCACTCTGGTTGAAACGAGATAAACAAGGAACAAGGAAGATCAAATTTGGACAGCAATCCGGTTGAAAAGAGATGCAAGACTTGATAAGATGAAAAGAACATGAAGAGGTGACACAACACTTCGGTTAAATGGATAAGCACGAAAAGAACAGGATCCTCAATACAAGAAGAGGAGTGAAGAGAGCAACATCACAATGCCTCCAGAAGAAAGAATAGAAGATAGATCATTGGAAATAACAGAATGGAGAAGAAAATGCCAACTTCTGCCACAAATGAGCTTGGGAAGCACCCTTCCAAGAAGGTTATAACGGAGTTGTTGGAAAACCAACAACGAAACGAATAAGCTTGTAGTGGGCTTATGAAAAACATCTCAAAAATTGAGGTGAAATTCTGCCACATACGGAAACAATTGCTTGCTTGAGATCAACGAAGAGATGAAAAACCTCTTTCACCGAGAAGGATATGGAGAAAGCTTGGATCATTGATAAGCACCACAAATAGCAACATCCCCAATGGAAGGCCTTAGGTGAAATATAACCCAAGATACTCCAACAAAGAAATTTCTGGGTTGAAAAAATCTCATGATCGAAGAGAAAAATGATGGTTTTTAAAATATCTCATTCTTGACAACATGTGAATCGCGAAACATGAACGGAAATTGTCAAGAATGATATAACACCACCTGAAAAGATAAGGTAGAAAGAATTACACTTCAAAATGCAAGAAGAAGAATACTTGAACTCAGAAAAAAACATGTGTTGAGCACCATGTTTATTTTTGAGTATAGCTTGGCGGATCTTAACTTCGAGAGAAATCTTGAAGAACAACTGAAGAATGAAAAGAATCCTTGAGGAACCACCATGTTGAGCCTCCATGAAGAACTCCGGTAATAAAAGGATGATAGAAAGAAAGAGAAGTTGCAAATACACCATGTCTCATCCGTTGTGCCCTGAGAACGAGATATGTGCAGTGATACGTCTCCAACATATCTACTTTTCCAAACACTTTTGCCCTTGTTTTGGACTCTAACTTGCATGATTTGAATGAAACTAACCCGGACTGACGCTATTTTCAGCAGAACTGCCATGATGTTGTTGTGTGTGTAGAAAAGCAAAGTTCTCGGAATGTCCTGAAAATCCACGGAGGCACTTTTTGGAATTAATAAGAATTTCTAGGCGAAAGAAATACACCAGGGGGCCCACACCCTGTCCACGAGACAGGTGGGCGCCCCCCCTATAGGGCGCGCCCCCTATCTCGTGGCCCCCCTGGACCTCCACCGACCTCAACTCCAACTCCATATCTTCCGTCTCGGGGAGAAAAAAATCAGAGAGAAAGTTTCATCGCGTTTTACGACACGGAGCCGCCGCCAAGCCCTAATCTCTCTCGGGAGGGGTGACCTGGAGTCCGTTTGGGGCTCCGGAGAGGGGGATTCGTCGCCGTCGTCATCATCGACCATACTCCATCACCAATTTCATGATGCTCACCACCGTGTGTGAGTAATTCCATCGTAGGCTTGCTGGACGGTGATGGGTTGGATGAGATTTACCATGTAACCAAGTTAGTTTTGTTGAGGTTTGATCCCTAGTATCCACTATGTTCTGAGATTGATGTTGCTATGACTTTGCTATTCTTAATGCTTGTCACTAGGGCCCGAGTGCCATGATTTCAGATCTGAACCTATTATGTTTTCATGAATATATGTGTGTTCTTGATCCTATCTTGCAAGTCTATAGTCACCTATTATGTGTTATGATCCGACAACCCCGAAGTGACAATAATCGTGATACTTCTCAGTGATGACTGTAGTTTGAGGAGTTCATGTATTCACTATGTGTTAATGCTTTGGTCCCGTTCTCTATTAAAAGGAGGCCTTAATATCCCTTAGTTTCCACTAGGTCCCCGCTGCCACGGGAGGGTAGGACAAAAGATGTCATGCAAGTTCTTTTCCATAAGCACGTATGACTATTTACGGAATACATGCCTACATTACATTGATGAATTGGAGCTAGTCCTTTGTCACGCTATGTTATAGCTATTACATGAGGAATCACATCCGACATAATTATCCATCACTGATCCATTTTCTACGAGCTTTTCACATGTTATTCTCTGCTTATTTACTTTTCCGTTGCTACTGTTACAACTACTACAAAAAACCCAAAAACTATTATCTTTACTTTTGCCACTGTTACCTTTATTACCATACTACTTTGCTACTAAATACTTTGCTGCAGATACTAAGTTATCTAGGTGTGGTTGAATTGACAACTCAACTGCTAATACTCAAGAATATTCTTTGGCTCCCCTTGTGTTGAATCAATAGATTTGGGTTGAATACTTTACCCTCGAAAGCTGTTGCGATCCCCTACACTTGTGGGTTATCAAGACTAATTTCTGGCGCCGTTGCCGGGGAGCATAGCTCTATTCTCTGAGTCACTTGGGATTTATATCTATTGATCACTATGAAGAACTTGAAAGACGCTAAAACAAAGATTTATCCCTCAACTATGAGGGGAGGTAAGGAACTGCCATCTAGCTCTGCACTAGATTCTCCTTCTGTTATGAGTAAGCTTGCGACACCTAAACCTTCTACTGCTAAGAATTCTGATATGTCGCATGTTATTGATGATGCTACTTCTGCTATGCATGATGAAACTACTTCTGTGCGTGATACTACTTTGCCATTAGGTGAATTTCTTGATGAACAACTTGCTAGAGTTAGGGAGAATGAAATTACTAAAGATGCTATTATTGATGATAGTGATGATGAAAGTTCTCCCAATGATTATGTATTGCCTGTTGTTCCTGAGGGTTATGTTATGAATGAAGAAGCTGCTAGAGCTATCTTTGCTTGCAATGATAGATATGATCTTAAGAAATTATTAGCTAAATGGAAGCATCAGTCTCTTAATGCTAGAATGAAACCTGACCCTGCTTTTGCTACTTCACCTATCTGTGTTACTGATAAGGATTATGAATTCTCTGTTGATCCTGAGATTATTACTCTAGTTGAATCTGATCCTTTTTATGGCCTTGAATCTGAAACTGTTGTGGCACATCTTACCAAGTTGAATGATATAGCTACCCTGTTCACTCATGATGAAAGATCTCGCTATTTTTATATCCTTAAGATATTTCCATTCTCGTTAAAGGGTGATGCTAAGACTTGGTATATTTATCTTGCTCCTAGTTGTGTGCGTAGTCCCCAGGATATGATTTATGACTTCTCTGCTAAATATTTCCCTGCTCATAAGAAACAAGCTGCCTTGCGGGAAATATATAATTTTGTGCAAATCAAAGAAGAGAGTCTCCCACAAGCTTGGGGGAGGCTTCTCCGCTTACTTAATGCTTTGCCTGATCATCCTCTCAAGAAAAATGAAATACTTGATATCTTTTATAATGGACTAATCGATGCTTCCAAGGACTACTTGGATAGTTGTGCTGGTTGTGTTTTTAGGGAAAGAACAGTTGACAAAGTTGAATTACTATTGAATAATATGTTGACTAATGAAAATAATTGGACTCTTCCTGAGCCAATTCCTGAGGCAATTCCTGAACCAATTGAGCCAACTCCTGAGCCTATTCCTAAACCCACTCCAAAGAAGAGAGGTGTTTTATTTCTCAGTCC
This sequence comes from Triticum aestivum, assembly GCF_018294505.1. Lineage (NCBI taxonomy): Eukaryota > Viridiplantae > Streptophyta > Magnoliopsida > Poales > Poaceae > Triticum > Triticum aestivum. The sequence goes on from NC_057813.1 coordinate 653,090,031, forward strand.
TGAAGATATGCAAGAGGCAAAGAAATCAATGAAAGAAAAAGGTATTAAAGCTGAAGATATTAAGAATTTACCACCTATTGAAGAAATACATGGTCTTAATATACCGCCTGTTGAAGAACCACATTGTCTTGATAACCCGACACAGGTAGTAAAGGTAAATTCTCTCTATGGATATGCTAAAGTTGAAATCTCCTCTACTAAATTTCATAGCCCATGCTTAGATGAATTTGATGACTTTATGGCTAGACAAGAAAGTTTTAATGCTTATGTTGGTAGAGAGTTAAAGAATAATGCTTTCGAGATAGGACGCGTAAGCGATAACTTGGCTAGAGTTAAAGGTGAACTCCACCTCATTAGCAAATATGCGTCTATGGTTGCTACTCAAGCTGAGCAAGTACTTAAAGCTCAAAATGATTTGCTTGAGGAATTAAATAATAAAAATGACTTTGCTGTTAGAGTGGCTATTAGAACTGGTAGAATGACTCAGGAACCTTTGTATCCTGAAGGCCACCCTAAGAGAATCGAGCAAGATTCTCAGAGAAATAATTTAGAGGCACCTAGTTCTTCTAAAAAGAAGAAAAAGCAAAATGATAGGACTTTGCATGCTTCTAGTCACTACTAGGAAAAGGGCTATAGATGGAAATGACACTAATGGCGCACCAGACATGTGGTGCGCCATTAGTGTTGAAACTACTAATGGCGCACCCTGCCCACCGTGCGCCATTAGTACCAATTTTTTTTGAACTAGTGCGCCTGTCCAAACATACTAATGGCGCACCGTGGGTGTGGTGCGCCATTACTAGTTAAACTAGTAATGGTGCACCATGCCACGGTGCGCCATTAGTAACCTTGGCCACCACTTCCACCGAATGCCCCCCCCCCCCCGTGGATCGCCTTTTTAGTTTTAAAAAAATAAAAGAAAATGATAAAAATGTCAAAAAATAAAAGAAAATAAGTTTCCCATGTGATATGTGGCCTAGTTGTTGGGAAAATTTGCAAATATGAATTTTGACTTCATTTGCAAAATCTCGCGAGAATTCGTAAAAATGGGCATAACTTTTGCATACTAACTCGGATGAAAAAGTTTTTTATATGAAAAATCATCTACTCAAAAAAGTTACATCCAAATTTAACCGGGGGAACCCCGTTAAACATTTTCAAAATCCTCAAAAACCTAATAGAAAAAAAGATACGGGGCTTTTAAGATCTAGAGAGGCAAAAAAATCAAAAAAATTCAAACTTACTAATGGCGCACCTACCCATGGTGCGCCATTACTATCTTCCCGCCTTCAAAATTCAAAATAAGTCAAAAAAATAAAAAAAAGTTACTAATGGCGCACCTGACCATGGTGCGCCATTAGTATCTTCCCTCCTTCAAAATTCAAAATAAGTCAAAAAATAAAAAAACAATTACTAATGGCGCACCTGCCCGTGGTGCGCCATTAGTATCTTCCCGCCTTCAAAATTCAAAATAAATCAAAAAAATAAAAAAATTTACTAATGGCGCACCTGCCCGCGGTGCGCCATTAGTATGCCGTATATATGGCTGGTCCTCTCCTCCTCTCTTCATTTCATCTTCCCTTCTCTCCTCCACCATACTTCTCCTCTCCGGTGACCTCCTCCTCCTCTCCGGCGACCTCCTCCTCCCTCCTCCCTCCTCCCCTCCCCTCCCCTCCCCTCCCCTCCCCTCCCCTCCCCTCATGGTTTCTTCTCCCTCCTCTCCGGCGACCTCCTCCTCCCTCCTCCCCTCCCCTCCCCTCCCCTCATGGTTTCTTCTCCCTCCTCTCCGGTGAGCTCCTCCTCCCTCCTCTTCGGTGAGCTCCTCCTCCCTCCTCTCCGGTGAGCTCCTCCTCCCTCCTCTCCGGTGAGCTCCTCCTCCCTCCTCTCCCACCTCCCTCCTCTCCGGTGAGGCAAAAAATCCCCTCCTCTCCGGTGAGCTCCTCCTCCCTCCTCTCCGGTGAGCTCCTCCTCCCTCCTCTCCGGTGAGCTCCTCCCATCCCCTCATGGTTTCTCCTTCCTCCTCTCCAGCGACCTCCTCCTCCTCCTCTCCGGTGAACTCCTCTCCGGCAAAAGACCATGGCAACAAGATCCAAAAACAGGAACAAAATTTGAGAATATTGTCGTGCCAAAAAACAAGCAAAAAAAACGAGCAAAAAATGGGCAAAAAATCACGATCCAGATCTAGATTCAAAATGGCGCATCACTAATGGCGCATCACAGGACAGTGCGCCATTAGTATGCCGCGATTACTAATGGCGCATCCAGCTGTGGTGCGCCATTAGTATCCAAAGCACCTGGGTATACATGGCCCCTGGGAGGCATACTAATGGCGCACCGTGGCCTATACTAATGGCGCACCAGTGGTGCGCCATTAGTAAAAATTACTAATGGCGTGCTAGTAATGGCGCACCGGTGATGCGCCATTAATGGCCAAATTAGGTGCGCCATTAGTAGCGATTTTTCTAGTAGTGAGTGAACCTACTGTTGACACACCTGATAATCCCAATGATATTTCTATCTCTGATGCTGAAACACAATCAGGTGATGAACATGAACCTAGTGATAATGTTAAGGATAATGTTCATGTTGATGCTCAACCTAGCAAAAACAATGAAGTAGAGGTTGAACCTGCTGTTGATCTTGATAACCCACAATCAAAGAATCAACGTTATGATAAGAGAGATTTTGTTGCTAGGAAGCACGGTAGAGAAAGAGAACCATGGGTTCAGAAACCCATGCCCTTTCCTCCTAAACCATCCAAGACAAAGGATGATGAGGATTTTGAGTGCTTTGCTAAAATGATTAGACCTATTTTCTTACGTATGTGCTTAACTGATATGCTTAAAGTAAATCCTTATGCTAAGTATATGAAGGATATCTTTACAAACAAAAGAAAGATACCGGAAGCTGAAATTTCCACCATGCTTGCTAATTACACTTTTAAGGGTGGAATACCAAAGAAACTTGGAGATCCAGGGGTACCGACTATACCATGCTCCATTAAACGAAACTATGTTAGAACTGCTTTATGTGATCTTGGAGCCGGTGTTAGTGTTATGCCTCTCTCTTTATATCGTAGACTTGAATTGAATAAGTTGACACCTACTGAAATTTCTTTGCAAATGGCTGATAAATCAACTGCTATACCTGTCGGTATTTGTGAGGATGTGCCTTTTGTGGTTGCAAATGCCACTATCTTAACGGACTTTGTTATTCTTGATATTCCCGAGGACGATAGTATGTCTATTATCCTTGGTAGACCCTTTTTGAATACTGCAGGGGCTGTTATTGATTGCAACAAAGGCAATGTCACTTTTCATGTTAATGGTAATGAGCATACGGTACACTTTCCTAGGAAACAATCTCAAGTTCATAGCATCAATTCTATTGGAAAAGTTCCAACTATCATTATTGGAGGTTTCGAATTTCCTCTCCCTACTGTCAAGAAAAAGTATGATATTCTTATTGTTGGGGATTTTTCATATCCCCGTTGAGGTAACTTAGTGTTATTCGAAATTTCTCCGAGTCCGTGTTATTTGGAACGAGTTTGTTAACAAGACTTGATCAACCTTGTTAGTGGATTCATTTTGATGATCATGAGATGGATGAAACTAGAAGGCACAAGCTTCTGTACCCTCTTTTTACTTTCTGTTATTTACAATAAATAAAGCAAAAATAGTATTATCCGTCTGTTTTCTGAATTTTTCGTGCAATAAAAAATATCCCGAAAATAAAAGTGCTCCAATTTCCCTGCAAATTTAGTATGGTTTTTTTATAGATTATTTAAGGATTTTAGGCACTGAAATCACTGCAGGAGGGGCAAGCACCAGGCCACGAGAGTGGAGGGTGCGCCCCCCCTATAGGGTGCGCCCCCTGTCTCGTGGGCCCCTGGTGGCCCCCCTCCACTTATGCCAGCACCCACACACTTCATCTTCTACCAAAAAATCCCCATCCAGCTCAAGCACGAGTTCTAGCTCATTTTGCTGCGATTTTCGATCTCCTTGCTCAAAGCTCCATTCACAAAACTGCTTTGGGAGATTGTTGCTTGGTATGTGACTCCTCCATTGGTCCAATTAGTTTTTGTTCTAATGCTTTATTCATTGCAAATCCTTGCTGCCTTGGTGACCCTGTTCTTGAGCTTCCATGTTAAATTTATGAGGTCCCAAGCATTTCTGATGCATGATATAGGCTCTAGGCACTTGTAGGAGTAGTTGCTGCCATTCTTGTTAAGTTTTATTCACTTTTATTTTGAAGTTACTTAAATTTCAGAATTATTTCAAAAAAAGAAATATGCTTAGGAGAATGTACCAAGGTGGTTCCTCGGCGAAGAAAGGGCCCAGGATTGCTATATGTGAGCAAGATGTTGAATTGCTGAGGAACGCGAATGTATGAGCTTGTGAGTGGCCATCCGATGATTTTATGGTCAAAGCGGGCTTTAAGGAGGAATTTGACGCATATATGTGTAATGCTGAGCTGGAGGACTTCTTACAAGATAAGTGTCCTCAGTATTATCAATTGACCGATTCCTTTGTGCCGAGGTTTAAATATAACTGTACGTGTAATTCCCATAGTGTCATATTTGATATTTATGAGACATCTTATACCATGGATTTAGAGGATTTCACAACTGCTTGCAAACTCCCGCAGTGGGGTAATATTAATGATCCTCACAAATCCGAATTTAGAGATTTTCTTGCTAGTATTATTGTGGGAGAATCTAGGGACATAGCACAAGCTACCATAGGGAGCATTCATTTTCCTGCTATACATTATTCTGCTCTCTTCATCGATAGATGTATTAATGGTAAGGATGAAGCATGTCACATGTGTGTCCCTGATATGAGTATCCTCAAGAGTGCTGTGTTAGGTTATAAAGGTTATAACTTGGGGGAAATAGTTGCATGTAGGTTGTAGAATAATAGTAGAAAGGGAAATTTATTTGGAGGAATTTATGCAACCCGTGTGGCTAATTATCTTGGTATAGCCCCACGAGAGGGAGATATGATAATACCTCCTGTTTATTTGGATGATGAAGCTATGGTCGGTCATCAATTTCTTGGGAGGAATGAACAATTCCTCCAATATCGACTAACCTATGACAGACGCAACGTCGTCCATGTTACTCTTCCTGCTCCCTACCTTTTTGATTATCAGGCAAAAGGAAGATATGTTGTCACCAGGGAGGAAGCAGCTGAACACGAGAGGAGAGCGGAGGCAGCTCGCCAACATGCTGCAGCTCAGGAGGCGGTTGCCGCTGCATCTCAGTACGACCCCGGTTTCACTTATGGATATCAGCCAGGCGGTCCCTGGTATTAGACCAACTTAGACCAAAAGCCTAAGCTTGGGGGAGTACGTATTTCTCACCGACTTTACATTCATGTTCACATACTACTTATCGGTGCTCATACTCTTTCATTGTATTATCCATGTTAGTTTAAATTTCTTTTTCTAGTTTTCTTCTTGTGTGTTTGATAAGCCTTGAGAAAAACCAAAAAATTAGTTAGTTTAATTTTCATGCTTGTAGTAGAAATTAAAATGAAAACCCAAAAAGATTTCTAGTTCTTCTTCTTTCTTGTTGGGAGCTTTCCCGTGTAAATAGTTTTATTTCCTTTTCTTTCCTTTGGGGGTCGAGAAGACCATATTGAAAATGTTTAGTGGCTCTCATATGCATGATTATTTATTTAACTTAGAGCCCATATTACTTGTCTTCTCTTTTGAGTTGAATGCTTGCAGATTCCAGCTTAGTCCAATGCACGTGCACTCTTATTATTATACACATCATTCGGTCATGCAAGTGAAAGGCAATAATGACGACATATGATGGACTTATTGGGATGAGAGGAGCTGGTATGAACTCGACCTCTCTTGTTTTTGTAAATATGATGAGTTCATCGTTCCTGATTCAGCTTATTATGAAGTAAACATATTTGCAATATAATTTAGAGATTATAGTTGCTTGTGACATGCTTGATTAGCTTTGACTTTTAATGGTTTACCTTGCGTGCCAACATGCTATTAGAATGATTATGATGTGGTATGATGGGATGGTATCCTCCTTTGAATGAATTGAGTGACTCGACTTGGCACATGCTCACGCATGTAGTTGAATCAAATCAACATAGCCTTCACGATATTTATGTTCATGTTGGATTATATCCTACTCATGCTTGTATTCGGTGTGAATTAATTTTAATGCATGTTTATGACTGTTGTCGCTCTCTTAGTTGGTCGCTTCCCAGTCTTTTCCTAGCCTTCACCTGTACTAAGCGGGAATACTGCTTGTGCATTCAAAATCCTTAAACCCCAAAGTTGTTCCATATGAGTCCACTATACCTTCCTATATGCGGTATTTACCTGCCGTTCCAAGTAAATTTGTATGTGCCAAACTCCAAACGTTCAAATGAAATTCTGTTTTGTATGCTCGAGCAGCTCATGTTACAACTAGGGCTGCCTATATCTTCCATGCTAGGTGTGTTATTCTCAAGAGTAGTGGACTCCGCTCCTCATTCACGAGAAAGGGCCGGTAACCGGGATGCCCAGTCCCATGATCCAAAAAGATCAAAGCAAATCAAAATAATTAAACAAAACTCCCCCAGAGTTGTTGTTAGTTGGAGGCACTCGTCGTTTCGAGCAAGCCATGGATTGATGCTTGTTGGTGGTTGGGGGAGTATAAACCTTTACCATTATGTTTGGAAACTACCTATAATGCATTTAGTATGGAAGATACAGCCATCTCATAGTTGTTGCGTTGACAGCAAAAGTATGCTACTCAAAATGTTATTCAATCTCTGTTTTAAAATCGAGCTCTGGCACCTCTACAAATCCCTGCTTCCCTCTGCGAAGGGCCTATCTATTTACTTTTATGTTGAGTCATCACCCTTCTTATTAAAAAGCACCCGCTGGAGAGCACACTGTCATTTGCATTCATTACTATTGGTTTATATTGGGTATGACTTGACTGGATCTCTTTTACCATGAATTACAATGTTTAGTCAGTCCTTGATCTTTAAAGGTGCTCTGCATTTAGGTTTTGCAGTCTCGGAAAGGGCTAGCGAGATACCATTTTGTTATATATTGTTATGATTGTTTTGAGAAAGTGTTGTCATCCGAGTTTCATTATTATGTCCCGCTAGCTGATTATGTTATTGATATGAGTAATTGTGAGACCTAAGTGCTATTGTGAGTATGGTTAGTTCATAATATGTTCCGAAACCTGAATGTTGGCTTTGCATGTTTACAACAACAAGAGCAAACAGAGTTTGTAAAAGTTTTTCTTTATCACTTTCAGTCTATCAACTGAATTGCTTGAGGACAAGCAAAGGTTTAAGCTTGGGGGAATTGATACGTCTCCAATGTATCTACTTTTCCAAACACTTTTGCCCTTGTTTTGGACTATAACTTGCATGATTTGAATGAAACTAACCCGGACTGACGCGGTTTTCAGCAGAACTGCCATGATGTTGTTGTATGTGTAGAAAAGAAAAGTTCTCGGAATGTCCTGAAAATCCACGGAGGCACTTTTTGGAATTAATAAGAATTTCTAGGCGAAAGAAATACACCAGGGGGCCCACACCCTGTCCACGAGACAGGGGGCGCCCCCCCCCCCTATAGGGCACGCCCCCTATCTCGTGGCCCCCCTGGACCTCCACCGACCTCAACTCCAACTCCATATCTTCCGTCTCGGGGAGAAAAAAATCAGAGAGAAAGTTTCATCACGTTTTACGACACGGAGCCGCCGCCAAGCCCTAATCTCTCTCGGGAGGGCTGATCTGGAGTCCGTTCGGGGCTCCAGAGAGGGGGATTCGTTGTCGTCGTCATCATCAACCATTCTCCATCACCAATTTCATGATGCTCACCGCCATGTGTGAATAATTCCATCGTAGGCTTGCTGGACGGTGATGGGTTGGATGAGATTTACCATGTAATCAAGTTAGTTTTGTTAGGGTTTGATCCCTAGTATCCACTATGTTCTGAGATTGATGTTGCTACTTTGCTATGCTTAATGCTTGTCACTAGGGGCCGAGTGCCATGATTTCAGATCTGAACCTATTATGTTTTCATGAATATATGTGTGTTCTTGATCCTATCTTGCAAGTCTATAGTCACCTATTATGTTATATGTTCCAACAACCCTGAAGTGACAATAATCGGGATACTTCTCCGTGATGACCGTAGTTTGAGGAGTTCATGTATTCACTATGTGTTAATGCTTTGGTCCCGTTCTCTATTAAAAGGAGGCCTTAATATCCCTTAATTTTTACTAGGACCCCGCTGCCACGGGAGGGTAGGACAAAAGATGTCATGCAAGTTCTTTTCCATAAGCACGTATGACTATTTATGGAATACATGCCTACATTACATTGATGAATTGGAGCTAGTTCTATGTCACCCTATGTTATAGCTATTACATGAGGAATCACATCCGGCATAATTATCCATCACTGGTCCATTGCCTACGAGCTTTTCACATATTGTTCTCCGCTTATTTACTTTTCCGTTGCTACTATTACAACTACTACAAAAAACCCAAAAACTATTATTTTTACTTTTGCCACTGTTACCTTTATTATGATACTACTTTGCTACTAAATACTTTGCTGCAGATACTAAGTTATCCAGGTGTGGTTAAATTGACAACTGAACTGCTAATACTCAAGAATATTGTTTGGCTCCCCTTGTGTCGAATCAATAAATTTGGGTTGAATACTTCACCCTCGAAAGTTGTTGTGATCCCCTACACTTGTGGGTTATCATGCAGCTCCTATCAGGATTTGTCGGAACAGTCGGGTGGTCTTGCTGGTCTTGTTTTACCATTGTCGAAATGTCTTGTAACCAGGATTTCGAGACTGATCGGGTTTTCTCGGGAGAAAGTATATTCTTCGTTGGTCATGAGAGCTTATAATGGGCTAAGTTGGGACACCCTTGCAGGGTATAAACTTTCGAAAGCCGTGCCCGTGGTTATGTGGCAGATGGGAATTTGTTAATATCTGGTTGTAAAGAACTTGACACTTAACTTAATTAAAACGCATCAACCGCGTGTGTAGTCGTGATGGTCTCTTTTCGGCGGAGTCCGGGAAGTGAACACGGTCTTTGTGTTATGATTGTGTGTAAGTAGTTTCAGGATCACTTCTTGATCACTTCTATCTTCTCGACCGTTCTGTTGCTTCTCTTCTCGCTCTTATTTGTGTATGATAGCCACCATATTTGCTTACTACTTGATGCAACTCCACCTCATTACCTTGTCCTACGCATAAGCTTAAATAGTCTTGATCTCGTGGGTTTTGAGATTGCCGAGTCCTCGTGACTCACAGATACTACCAAAACAGTTGCAGGTGTCGATGATGCCAGTGCAAGTGATACTTCAACGAAGATCTTGGTCATTGCTAAGTTTCGTTTCGTGTTGATCAGTAGTGGAGCCCAGTTGGGACGATCGGGGATCTAGCACTTGGGTTATCTTCTTTTCTTTTAGCTTCGTCCGTAGTCGGACTATGTGTGTACTCTGAATGATGTATGAATTATATGTTCATTGTGTGAAGTGGCGATTGTAATCCAACTCTTTATCCCATTCTTATTCATTACATGGGATTGTGTGAAGATGACCCTTCTTGCGACAAAACCACCATCCGGTTATGCCTCTAAGTCGTGCCTCGACACGTGAGAGATATAGCCGCATCGTGGGTGTTACAGTGGCCGCCTACCACGCGGCCCCGACGCGGACGAGCGCGCGTCCGTTTGCCATCCGCCGCGACCCAAACCAGGCGCAAGTTTGCGCTCGAAATGGGTCGGCCCGGACACAAAACAGACAAGATGGGTTCGGGCCGTCGCGCGCTGGGCCGCCTGGTTTGTCCCTTTTACCCCAAACGGACGGGGCCGAACAAGATGGGTTCGCGCGGTGGAGTTGGCCTAACGTGCGATTGTCGGCCCACCTGTAGTCCGATCCGTTTTATTGTGGGCCTATCGTAGGTTTGTTCCCATCTACTCCCTCCGTTCCTAAATATAAGTCTCTGTAGAGATTTCACTATGGACTACATACAGAGCAAAATGAATGAATCTATACTCTAAAATGCATCTATATACATCCGTATGTGGTTCATGATGGAATCTCTACAAAGACTTATATTTAGGAACGGAGGGAGTATCATGCATGTACTTTTTAAGGTGCAGAAAAAAAAAGCAAGTCCCCTCTTTCGTTAGGGTTTGGCTCCTCCCCTCTGCGCTTTCGCTTGCCGTGGAGACTTCCGATCCCCTGCCTCCTCCCTCATCATTGCCGGACGGAGTCTTGTACTCCCGGCCCTCATGGCCAGAACGAGGAGAGAATAGGGCCGCCCCGTCCGCGGAAACCACATTTTTCACAGACAAGAGATCTGATGGGTAGTTCAACCGGGAGCAGATGAGCCTGGGCACCGTTTTAAATTATTGCTAGTTGTGATTATTTTGTAACAATTTACCAGGTAAATTTAACGCAAATATAGTCAAATGTAGTGACGAATTCATATAACTGCCAGATGGCAATTATGTTTTCCAAAAAAAAACACCATTTATTACCGCCTAACAACACCTAGTCAGCAGCCTATTTTGCAACACGTTAGCACGGTGCAACCTTGGTATCAAACTATGAATAGATCGAGAATTTCATAAACCGCTGGGTGGTAACTTCAGAAGGAGATTTTTCTTTTGTCGAACATACTCATATAGTTCTCACAAAGAGAATACTTGTATTGTTCTTTAGTGTATGCACCGATGTGGAAACATATAACGGTTTAAGGCTAATCAGAAGAAGCACGAGAGATATGGCAGCGAGCGAAAGTAATCCTGAAAGTGATATTGGTGGGGCAGCATTTGTTGGAAAAACCAACCAATTGCCTGTTGGCCATGCAACGACTTGCATGCCCTTAATTTTCAAAGTCTTCCATTGACCAACGAGGCAGTGAACAGTGAACACACACATCATCGCCCATGTACAAATCTACATTTCTCCTTCGGGCTTCAGGCCTTCATCCATTCTGCTTCCATGTGGCACGATCAAGGAGCCGATGACTGTTTGTGTCTAATAAAATATATTTTCTTTCTAGCAGGTTTCAGAACGGCTTGATCTATCTGCATCGCAGCAGCAGAATAACACTTTCACACAGTTAAGGGTATACATTCACACTGTCGCCATATACATTCAGTAAGTTATTGTGCCTGGTTTTGTATACTTGAACTAGAAAGTATCAACCCAACACGAGATGTCTAGGGCTCAGAAGCAACAAAGTCAAATGCTTGTTTTTGTTGTTATGATCCGTTTTTTTGTAACGGGAAAGAAAAAGCCCCTTGTTGCTCACAACGCCAAGGATCATAATAAACAGATGGATGAATACATACAATTATTTTCTTCTTCCTAGATCTAGCATCTTGTTCACCAAAGACCTCATCTTGGAATTGTCCTCCTTCAAGTGCCATCACTCTAGCAGAGGTATTAGCAGGTGACTCTCGATCATTCCACCTTCAAAAAGATCTGCCACTGGCCTGAATACACATGCTGAAGACAGGCGGAAATAACTCAAATTTGTTTGATATTTGAAGCCCATGGATTTCCCAAATTGACATTCCTAATAGGATGCCCTGTAACTCTAATACCTCCAACAAGATCTCCTCGTGCTCTTGGAGAACACCGATGGTGCAAGTGATTGTCGCGCGCCAGCGACGACCACGTGAGTCGTCGATCCGTTCCATAATTTGAATTATTCAAAATTATCATCCCAGATCCACATTCAACATAGTAATTTTGAACCTTTCAATTTTCTTGAAATTTTTCTATGACTAAATTTTCTCAAACATTTTGTTCTTTTGTTAATATTGGCGGGCGCGGCAACGTGCGCCTCCATGTTCTAGTACACTTGAAAACCGAAGTGTGGGCTTTCTACATCAATTTGGACAGATGTGTAGTAATAGAAATTGTGTCACGCAAGGTTCTGATTCCAGATACAAAAGAATCTCGTTGGTCCCCGAGATTTCTGATTTCCAAAAAATACCGAGTAGTTACCGGACGGTTTTTCTTAATGAATTTGAAATCCGAAAAAAAATTATTCCAAATTTATTCGTAGCAAAAAGTTTTGGATTTTCTATTCGGTAATGCAATTTTTTCTGGGCTGCAGAGATTTGCTGTTGCCGAGACATAACCAAATTTACTGTCCGGTAACTAAAACTTTGATGATACATAAGTTTATCATGGGCTGAAACGATGCAATAGACTAGTCCGCCTACATCAGGTTCAGTACCAAAGTGTTCTAATTACTTTAGCATGTGATAAATTTAAGCACCAGACTTAAGTCTTTCTGGAGATATTGATAATTTTCTTTGAAAATTTTTAAATTTTGTCAAACTTATGAATCTTGATCAGGTATTGATAAATTTCTAAAAGAAATGTCAAACCCGTTTTTCTCCTCGGTTCTCGTGTATGCTGATAATTGTCGAATTCTAAATACTTTTAGTAGTATTCTAAATGCGTGCAAATTTTTATGAAGAATCAATTTCGAAGAGCTTGTTGCAAGAAATCGAATGGTGGATATGGATCATAATTTTGACTCTCAATTTAGAAGTTGCCGCCCTTTGAAATCACAAAACACATAAGAAAATCCAAACTTTGTCTGTTGTATGTGGCAAGTGGGGGAGAGAGTGCAATGTGGAATTTGGGACGGGTTTTTCCATTTTAGGATGTGGGGTTGGGCAATTTATACAAGTGGTGTGTGCTTAATTAGACTTTTCAACAAACGATTTGTCCTCTAGACGCGCCCAACCTTTAAATTGTCATACAGGTCGCTTTAAATCCATACATGACACTGAAGACATAAGAATTGGTAGGTGCGCGTTCTAATACATGTAGAATTACTAAATCCACACAAAACAGGGGGCCAAAAAGATGATATCATCGGATATAATAAACTCAATTCTCCAATAAGACAATACATTTTATAGCTCAAATCATTTATCAGATTAATGATTCGTTTTCATTGTTAGCTTCATTTCAAGGAGAGCTTCAAAACTAATACTTGTGCATATTTTAACATTTTTTTTGCTCTTTTGCTTTCCACACAAAAATATATTAGTTGCCATGTGGGGCGTTTCTACACCCAAGCTCAACTGCATCCGTCGATGAACAGTAAAAAAGAAAAAAATATATAAAAGAAACTCAAAAAAATTTGGAATTTTTACACATCAAAGTTGAGAGAGTCTTCTAGGCGCGTCGAGAATTTCATAAATCGCTGGGTGGTAATTTCAGAAGGAGATTTTTCTTTTGTCGAACATACTCATATAAGTAGTTCTCATAAAAAGAATACTTGTATTGTTCTTTAGTGTATGCACTGATTAGTTACCGATGTGGAAACATATAACGGTTTAAGGCTAATCAGAAGAAGCGCGAGAGATGGCAGCGAGCGAAAGTAATCCTGAAAGTGATATTGGTGGGGCACACCGTTTGTTGGAAAAACCAACCAATCCCTGTTGGCCATGCGACGACTTGCATGCCCTTAATTTTCAAAGTCTTCCATTGACCAGCGAGGTAGTGAACACTAAACACACACATCATCGCCCAAGTACGTACAAATCTACACATCTTCTTCAGGCTTCAGGCCTTCATCCATTCTGCTTCCATCTCCTCCATCAGGCTTGAGGCTTCGACCAGATCACAGCTCTCCAGTTACCACCAGCCATGGGTGCCAAGACCACCTCATGCTTCACCTTCCTCAAGGAAGCGCTGGTCCTCCCCACGCGAAACCCCAAGCTCTTCGCCCCCATCCTCATCCTCCTGGCCATCATCGCCTTCCTCGTCCCCGCGGTCAACGTGGTCCTCATCCAGCCGCTCACCGCCGAGATGCTCCGCCACGTCACCGAGATGCAGACCACCGACCCCTCGAGCGCCGAGTTCGCCAGGCTCCTGGAGGAGATACGACAGGAGGCCAGGGAGCTCGTCCTCATCGCCGTCGGCCTCTTTTTCGTCACCCTGGCGCTCGTCTTCGCCAAGCAGATCCTCGCCTTCTCCGCGGCCTCCACGACCTACTCCGGCGACCGCTACTCGCTCGCCGAGCTCCTCCGCAGGCTGACCAAGTGGGCCAACCTGAGAGGCCCTCTCGTCACCATGGGCGTGGTCACCGCGCTCCAGCTCACGTTCATGGCGCTCCTGGGCGCCTACCTCTCCACCGTCATGCGCCACGCGGGGGCGCTGTCCGTGCAAGGCGCGCTCTTCGTCCTCGCCTTCCTGGCCTTCATGTACTTCGGGGTGGTGGCGGTGGTGGGCGTCGCCGTGTCGGTGGCCGACGAGGAGTGCCGCGGCGTGCGCGCGATCCTGCGGGCGTGGCGGCTCATGACGCGGGTGAGCAGGAAGGAGGGCGCCCTGCTGGCGGCGGTGATGGTCCTCCTGTCGACCGCTGTGAGCCCGGTGTATGCGCTAGCGCTCGTGTACGCCAAGAAGAGCATGGCGGTGGGGCTGTGCCTGCTGTTTGGGTATGCTCTTCTTTCTGCTGCGGTGGAGCTGTTCTACATGGCGGCGGCCACGGTGTACTACTATGAGGCCATGGAGAGCAAGGAGGTGGTCCTGGCTTTTGATGGCTACTATGCCGAGATACCTTCCCGTGAGGCAAATGTCTGATTGATCGGCCGGCACCGTATAATGAGTCATATACTTTGTGGTGCTTCCTAGCTGTTCATTATCATTGTACTACTACGTGTATATGTTACTATGTCAGTCCTCGATCATATATACAGAAAAGTAGGCAAAATCAGCAGCCATCGGCCCCTCCAGCCAGGCAGATGTTTGTTCTCAAGGACGCCATTCACTTTTGGGTGCTTTCCGCTTTGCGGCGGAGAGGATCATCCATGGATCTGCGTGGCCGGGAATGGATTCTAGTTCCGATTAGATCTGAGTGGACAGGTATTCTTGATTTACCCTCGCTTGATTTTTGGGATTATCCACTCTTTTGGTGTGAGTACATCTCAGGAACGTTGCCTTCTTCGGGCAGGTTCCCCTTGCCTGCGATTGGGGGCGATGAGTACACACCGGGGGCGCACCCCGTGGCAGATCTGCTGAGCAGGGTAGCCGAGTCCGGCATTGGCAATGTTGGAGTTGTGTCGAATATTGTGTACAAGGTAGGTTACAGTTGGACTTATAGTTGTACCGTGTTTACATAGGATGTGGAGTCGTGTCCTAGTAGGACACTTGTATCCTAGGCCTCTCTTATATAGTGGGGGTAGACACACAATGTAACCTATGCCAGCATAATAACACAGGAACGCAGGGGAAGCCAGCGGCATGTGCCGGCGTCCAGAGCGACCTGGTGTGGTATTGTGATGGTGTCACGGGGAGGAGCGCCCGTAGTCAAGCCCCGGGGATGTAGCCATATCGGTGAACCTCGTTAACAAATCTTGGTGTCGTGCTTGTGTGATTGCTTGGTCCTCGGATGATCGACGGAGTGCCTCGGATTTATTCTATCAAGTGGTATCAGAGCTAGGTTGTTCGAAGGTTGCTGAATTGTTGATCTAGAGGAAAGATTGTTCGAGAGTTGGGCGAGTACAAGGGCAGCGGATTGGATCAATCCGATCGGGAGTAACTCGATGGCGGCTGCAAGCGTGTCACGCACGGACCAGGAGGTGTCGCTCGGTCGAGGCGCGGTCGAGCAAACCGCAACAGCAGGAGTTGTCGGTCTCTTGGAGTCGACCAGATCGATTGAGATGCGGCGGCAGGAGCCCTACTTGCGCGAGCAGTCCAGCAAGCAGTCGGGCTAACGGGCCAGGAGTACGCACGCATGGGCGGAGGCCCCAAGTGTGTTTTTGTTGCACTCATAGGTAGAGTCCAGCAAGCCGGGCGTGCAGGTGGCCTATGCAGGCTGCATTGAAGATTTGTTTTGGAAACAAAAGGAGACCGAGTCTCCATAGTACACGGACAGGCAGGCAAATCAGTCAGCGGCAAAGATCCGTCAAGCGTGTTCATCAGAAGGACTACTTGCGTAGGCGTTGGCAAGGCAAAGGCAACTAGCCAGCATTAAAAAAAATTGTGCAAGGGAGCCGATCCACCACGTGAAGGCCAAAGATTTTAATTCTCTTGGTTTTGCTTTAGTAGCACGCAGAGGTTCTGTCCGTGTGTTTGGGGCGTTGTGTGGAAAGCTCGGATAATTTTTTGCAGGGTCAGCCATACAAAGAACTATGGCGCCAACGGGTACCAAGTTTGAGGTGGAGAAGTTCACGGGACAGAAAACCTTGGGTTATGACAGACAAGGGTGGAAAATTTGTTGGCACAACAGAGATGCTTGAAGGCGTTGCGAGAAGTCATGTCAGCTGAGATGGAAATTCATAAAAGACGATTTGGGAGCCTTGAGCGTGTTGTTGCAGTCAGACACATACACTACTAGGAAAAGGCCTACTAATGGCGCACCAGTTTTGTCTACTAATGGCGCATCACTAGTGCGCCATTACTAGCACGCCATTAGTAATTTTTACTAATGGCGCACCACCGATGCGCCATTAGTATCTGGTATACTAATGGCGCACCACTGGTGCGCCATTAGTATAGGCCACGGTGCGCCATTAGTATTTTTGAATTTTGAAGGCGGGAAAATAGTAGTGGCGCATCGTCTAACCCCCACCGTGCGCCATTGCTATTTTTGAATTTTAAATTTGAATCTGGATCGTGATTTTTTTGCCCATTTTTTGCTAGTTTTTTTTGCTCATTTTTTGGCACGATATTATTTCAAATTTTGTTCCTGTTTTTGGATCTTGTACGTTCTTTTGCCGTGTTCTTTTGCCAGAGAGGAGTTCGCCGGAGAGGAGGAGGAGGAGGTCACCGGAGAGGCGCTCGCCTACATCACCGGAGAGGAGGAGGAGGTCGCCGGAGAGGAGTTCACCGAAGCATCGGAGAGGGGGAAGGAGAAACCATGAGGGAATGGGAGGAGAGGAGGGAGGAGAAACCGTGAGGGGAGGGAAGGGGAGGAGAGGAGGGAGGAGGAGGTTCCCGAAGAGGAGGAGGTCGTCGGAGAGGAGGAGGAGGTCGCCGGAGAGGAGGAGGAGGTCGCCGTAGAGGAGGAGGAGGTCGCCGGAGAGGAGAAGGAGGTCGCCGGAGAGGAGGAGAAGGATTGGAGGAGAGGAGAGGAGGAGATGGAGTGGAGGAGAGGAGAGGAGATGGAGTGGAGGAGAGGTGGAGTGGAGGAGGTGCGCCCAGCCATATATACGACATAGTAATGGCGCACCGTGGGCAGGTGCGCCACTACTAATTTTTATTTTTATTTTTTTGACTTATTTTGAATTTTGAAGGCGGGGAAGATATTAATGGCGCACCATAGGCCGGTGCGCCATTAGTAACTTTTTTTTTTATTTTTTGACTTATTTTGAATTTTAAAGGCGGGAAGATACTAATGGCGCACCATGGGCAGGTGCGCCATTAGTTACTTTATTTTTTATTTTTTTGACTTATTTTAAATTTTGAAGGCGGGAAGATAGTAATGGCGCACCATGGGCAGGTGCACCATTAGTTACTTTTTTTTATTTTTTTGACTTATTTTAAATTTTGAAAGCGGGAAGATACTAATGGCGCACCATGGGCAGGTGCGCCATTAGTGAGTTTCAATTTTTTTGAATTTTTTTGCCTCTCCAGATCTTAAAAGCCCCGTATCTTTTTTTCTGTTAGGTTTTTGAGGATTTTGAAAATGTTTAACGGGGTTCCCCAGGTTAAATTCGGATGTAACTTTTCGAGTAGATGATTTTTCATATAAAAAACTTTTTCATCCGAGTTAGTATGCAAAAGTTATGCCCATTTTTACAAATTCTCGAGAGATTTTGCAAATGAAGTCGAAATTCATATTTGCAAATTTTCCCAACAAATAGACCACATATCACATGGAAAACTTATTTTCTTTTATTTTGTTGACATTTTCATCATTTTCTTTTATTTTTTTTAAAACTGAAAAGGCGATCCACCGGGGGGGGGGGGTGTGCATTCAGTGGAAGTGGTGGCCAAGTTACTAATGGCGCACCGTGGCATGGTGCGCCATTACTAGTTCAACTAGTAATGGCGCACCACTCCCACGGTGCGCCATTAGTAGTTTTGACAAAAAAATTTAATTTTTTTTACTAATGGCACACCCGCGATGTGGTGCGCCATTAGTATTTGGACACTAATGGCATACCAACACATGGTGCGCCATTAGTATATAGTAATGGCGCACCACGTGTCTGGTGCGTCATTAGTGTCAATTCCATCTATAGCCCTTTTCCTAGTAGTGATAGGGCAGTTGGCCTGGACAGTCTGACGGATCGACGCAAGTCGGTTGGTACAGAAGACGGTGGTGGGATCGGCGAAGACGACGTAGGAGCGTGATGCTGATGGTGACCGACTTCTGGGCGTGGAAACACGCGGTGCACATGTCCGAGGCTTGTGCGGCTTCGACAAGACCATGGCGCGGGATTGATTCAAGGTGGTGTATACACGGAGCTTGAAGTCGATGAGGCGTAGGGGTGGACTGATCATCTACCATGGAGTCATGTTGAAGGTGGAGCTGGATTGAGGGGCTACGGCGTAAGTCGACGGGGTCGGAGCCTATTCAGCAGGTGAAAAAAAAGCGAGAGACACGTAGTTCGGACTGGAGCCCAGTGGTCTGATGGAAGCGTGAAAGTCGTCATCGGTCGGTGATGATCGGTGGTACTCTGTAGTGGAGGTTGAGTGGTGTGGGTTCGCGACCCTTGAGACTCGACCAGGATAGTGGAGGCTCGACGCGGTAATAGCGGCGAGGCGTGCGGTACGCACGGGACATGGAGACGGGCCAGGGCTCTGGTGGTCATACATGTGGTGAGACAACTGCGAATTTGACTCGGGATGATTACAAGCAACGGTGAAATTCTTTCAAGTTTCAGACAGGCAGTCAAGAAAGGAGTGGTGATGTTGAGTTCAGGTAACTCTTATGTGTGACACCCAATATGTGAGTTGTTCATTTTCATGCAGGTCAGTGATCAGTGTGTGATGGCGTTGAACTGATACTCTGGAAGTTGGGAGCGCAAACTAGAGTAATGTGGAACTTGATTTTTGCTCGAGTGTTGACTGTGGTCAAGAAAAAGAAGGGACTACAAGTTGCAGGTGGAGTCACATGGAGTCTTTGGAGTAGCAGCGGTGCTCATGGGATAAACTCAAGTCCAATGTACATGGAAGTTTGACGCATGGACGAACTCAAGGTGGTGGAGAATATTCGCCAAGGTGGAGTTTGTTGGAGTTGTGTCGAATATTGTGTACAAGGTAGGTTACAGTTGGACTTGTAGTTGTACCGTGTTTACATAGGATGTGGAGTCGTGTCCTAGTAGGACACTTGTATCCTAGGCCTCTCTTATATAGTGAGGATAGACACACGATGTAACCTATGCCAGCCTAATAACACAGGAACGCAGGGGAAGTCGGCGGCATGTGCCGGCGTCCAGGGCGACCTGGTGTGGTATTGTGATGGTGTCACGGGGAGGAGCGCCCGTAGTCAAGCCCCGGGGATGTAGCCATATCGGTGAACCTCGTTAACAAATCTTGGTGTCGTGCTTGTGTGATTGCTTGGTCCTCGGATGATCGACGGAGTGCCTCAGATTTATTCTATCAGGCAAGGTGGGGGATGCGCCACCTGATGAAGACATGTACCTAGGGTAGGGTCATGGACCTATCTAGGATACTCTACCCAAGGACATCCTTAGAAGAAGCTACCTTCTAGTCGACCAAGAGGGACTTCACTCGACGAACTCAAGGACACTCGACGATGAAGATAGCCATTCGACCATGAAGCTAACCACTCGACGGCCAGGAGACCTAAAGTCACTCAACACGCAACGGTCTATCATTAAGTAGCTTTAATAATCTTCATGGCACTTTATGAGGGCGTTACCAGTAACCCCTGTCTTAATGTACTTTAAACCCTACATAACTGAGGGCCGGAGGGGTCTGGCGAACTCTATATAAGCCACCCCCTCCTCAGTGTAAAGGGTTCGCACCCCTGTAACTCATATACACAGAAACCAGTCGACCGCCTCCGGGCTTTGAGACGTAGGGCTATTACTTCCTCCGAGAAGGGCCTGAACTCGTAAAACACTCGTGTGTACAACTACTCCATAGCTAGGATCTTGTCTCTCCATTCCTATCCCCCATTCTACTGTCAGACTTAGAACCACGACAGTTGGCGCCCACCGTGGGGCAGGTGTCTTAGCGACTTTTTGGAGAAGTTGCAATTTCTCCGATTGCCTTCATCATGGTTTCTGGCGGAGCTCTGGTCGAGGGCCGCGAGATCCGTCGCAGTGCGCTCGCTTTCATCGCCAACGACTCCGCTTGGCTCCAGGAGGCACCACTCGACATCGACGCGCTCCCCATCCGCGGGGCGACGCACTTTCGGGCGTGTGCCCGCGGCGTCCTGCTGCGGCAGCCATCGACCCCATACCGGTCGACTCCCGTGTCGTCCTCCCTCCCTGTCTCCCGCCAGCGCAAGCGCTCCGGTCGGTCGAGGCTTCAGCGGTGGGTGAGACACGCAGTGGCTCGCCAATCGGCCACCACCCAAGTCGCGGCAATTGAGCCCAACGAACCTCTCTACGGCCTGTTCGATCTGTCAACTGGCTCCATAGAGACTGCATCCGAGTGCGATAGCAGTGATCCAGCGGCGGAGGTCCTGATGGTCAACGGGCCTCGTAGCCCTCCCGGTTTCCCCCGCATCGACGGGATGGACGATGGAGGCGATCCCGCTCGGGCCCACGAAGAATATCAGCCCGAGCCACTCACTTCTCAGCAAAGAGAAGATCTTTGCCGCCGGAACATGGATGCCCTGCATACTCCCATCACAGGAGAAACTCCTGAGGCTCGTGCTTTGGAAGAGGCGCGTTTGGCCAACTTGGCTGAACGCACTTGACTGGAGAACCTCCAGCGAGCACTCGATGAGCGCGCGCGTCAATGAGTACCTGACTCCAGCCGACGTCTGCTCTTTCCGCAACCGACTCAGGTATATCGAACCCCGATTCAGAATTTAGCAGCTGCAGCCCGTATAGCGGAGTCAATTCAGCCATCTCAGTCGGAGGCTGGAAGAGGCTTGATGTAGATCAGGGATTTGCTCCGGGCGGCAGGAGATCAGAATTCAGTTGTGTCACAGTCGTGCAACAGGATTCACAATCAATCCGTCGCTGCGAATACTGTTCAGTCGGCTCACAGCCCAAGGTCACCTCCGAGGCGCGTGGGACGTGAAGGCCGGCGGGACCACTATGATGACCGATTTGATCGAGATGATAGGCGTCGAGTGCCCACTCCTCCCCCGAGAAGTGGGTCTAACACCCATCGGTAGCAAGATGACAGGCGCCAGCTCAGTGTTGGGCGGAGAGCTCCGGTCGACCCCAGAGAACCAGGCTTTGACGCGAGATCCATCATCGTGCAAGGTTTGGTCGATCGGAACAGAGCTCATAGAGGTGGCCATGACAGAGATGTGCCCACTAGCAGCCGAGTCCATGTTTCAGGTCCAGAATGCTTTAGCAGAGCCATCAGAGCCGCAGTGGTACCCCCAACTTCAGGTTGGCGACTGGGGTAAGTAAGTTCACCGGAGAGTCCAAGCCTGAAACTTGGCTTGAAGACTACCGAGTGGCGGTGCAGATTGGTGGTGGTAATGATGAGGTGGCCATGAAGCATTTACCACTCATGCTAGAGGGTTCGGCCAGGGTGTGGTTGAATCAGTTAGCTCCTAGCAGCATTTACACCTGGGAAGATCTTTCCCAAGTGTTCGTCAGGATGTTCAAGGGAACTTGCAAGCGACCGGCCGGATTAACGGAGCTGCAAGTCTGCGTACAAAAGTCGAGTGAAACATTGAGAGATTACATCCAGAGATGGATCACTTTGCATCATACCGTGGAGAATGTGTCGGACCATCAAGCGGTCTGCGCCTTCAAGAATGGTGTCAAGAACAGAGAGTTGAGCCTGAAGTTTGGTCGAACCGGAGATATGACCCTCAGTCGAATAATGGAGATTGCCACCAAATACGCAAACGGTGAAGAAGAGGACAGGCTCCGGAGTGGCAAGTATAAGCCGAGTCAATCGGAAAAAGGAAACTCCAGTCGGAAGCAGAAGCGGAAGGCCGAGCCAGCCGCTCCTGGAGAGGCTCTGGCCGTGACTCAGGGCAAATTCAAAGGGAAGCCCAAAGGATCTTGGAACCCGAAGAAGGTAAAGGATAAAGAAGGAAATGACGTGATGGATCTACCGTGTCACATCCACACGAAGAAAGATGAAGAGGGTAACTTCATCTACCCGAAACACACCACTCGCCAGTGCCGGCTCTTAATCCAGCAGTTTCAAGGAAAACAGCCCAAGGACAAAGAGAAGGAGTCGGACAAGGCCGAGGACAAGGAGGACAGTGATGGAGGGTAGCCTCATGTCAATTCCATCCTGATGATTTTTGCTGATGTAGAGAGCAAAAGTTGACTGAAAGTGATCAACTGAGAGGTAAATATGGTCGCCCCGGCGACACCAAGCTATCTGAAATGGTCGCAAACTCCCATTACATTCGACCAATCCGATCACCCCACTCACATTGCCACCCCTGGGAGGCAAGCGCTGGTGGTCGACCCAGTCGTCGAAGGCACTCGACTGACGAAGGTATTGATGGATGGCGGCCGTGGGTTGAATATACTATATGCAAAGACGCTCAAGGGGATGGGCATTCCGATGTCCAGGCTCAGCTCCAGCAACATGAGTTTTCACGGGGTCATTCCTGGAAAGAAGGCTGAGTCACTCGGTCAAATAGCTCTGGATGTAGTGTTCGGCGACTCGAAGCATTTTCGCAAAGAGAAGCTGACATTTGAAGTCGTGGATTTCCAGAGCGCTTACCATGCTATTTTGGGAAGACCAGCCTATGCCCGCTTCATGGCTCATTATTTCTCTGATCATGACATTACAGTCGTCAGCGACGCACCATTGTCAGAGATTCTGCACAATAGAGACGCAACTGGTCGAGTGGCTAAATGGGCGATTGAACTCCTTCCCATTGATATCAAATTTGAGGCAAAGAAAGCCATTAAGTCCCAGTCTATAGCAGATTTCCTTGCCGAGTGGATCGAACAACAGCAGCCGACTCAAGTTCACTCGGAGCATTGGACCATGTTCTTTGATGGCTCTAAGATGTTAAATGGTTCTGGTGCTGGGGTAGTTTTGGTTTCCCCCCGAGGAGATAAGCTCAGATATGTGCTCCAGATCCACTTTGATTCCTCCAACAATGAAGCAGAATATGAAGCACTTTTGTATGGGTTGCGCATGGCCATTTCACTCGGCGTCCGTCGCCTTATGGTTTATGGCGACTCAGATTTGGTGGTCAATCAGGTGATGAAGGAGTGGGACGTTAGAAGCCCAGCCATGACTGGATACTGCAATGCAGTGAGGAAGCTCGAAAAGAAATTCGAAGGGTTAGAGCTCCACCATATACCCCGATTGAAAAATCAAGCGGCTGATGATTTGGCGAAGATAGGATCCAAGAGAGAAGCCATCCCCAGTGATGTGTTCTTGGAGCATATCCATACTCCATCGGTCATAGAAGACCCTTTTACCGACGAAGCCCCGCAACCTAAGAGTGTTACGGATCCGACTGAGGTTGAAGTTCCTGCGGTGGTCGACCTGGTCATGGAAGCTTTGGTGATCACTCCCGATTGGATAGTACCGTATATCGCGTATATCTTGAGGAAAGAGCTCCCGGAGGACGAAGAAGAGGCTCGACAGATCGTCCGCCGATCTAAAGCCTTTACTGTGATAAGGGGGCAGCTGTACAGAGAAAGCGCGACTGGAGTTGGTCAGAAATGCATAACGCCAGACGAAGGTCGAATAATCCTTGATGACATCCACTCGGGGACCTGTGGCCATCATGCGTCTTCCCGGACCATTGTGGCCAAAGCATATCGAGCCGGATTTTATTGGCCAAGAGCGAATGAAATGGCAAAGGAGATAGTCGACAAGTGCGAGGGATGTCAATTTTACTCCAATATGTCACACAAGCCCGCCTCAGCTTTAAAAACCATACCACTCGTTTGGCCCTTTGCAGTATGGGGGTTGGATATGGTCGGCCCTTTGAGAACAGGCAGAAGCGGTTTCACCCATGTGCTGGTAGCAGTCGACAAGTTCACCAAGTGGATTGAGGCCAAACCCATCAAGAACCTCGATGCCGGTACTGCTGTCAGCTTTATCAGAGAATTAATATTCAGATATGGAGTCCCGCACAACATCATCACTGACAACGGGTCAAACTTCGATTCCGAAGAATTCAGAGCTTTCTGCATGTCTCAAGGCACACGAGTCGACTATGCTTCAGTTGCCCATCCGCAGTCGAATGGACAGGCAGAACGAGCCAACGGCCTGATTCTCAAAGGGTTGAAACCCCGTTTGATGCGTGATCTCAAGCATGCGGCTGGTGCATGGGTCGACGAACTTCCCTCGGTACTTTGGGGGTTAAGGACCATGCCCAACCGGTCGACTGGAAGAACTCCGTTCTTCTTGGTCTACGGAGCTGAAGCGGTCTTGCCGAGTGACCTTCTCCACAATGCTCCTCGGGTCGAGCTCTACACCGAGGCTGAAGCAGAACAAGCATGGCAGGATGCAGTCGACCTTTTAGAGGAAGAAAGGGAGATGGCCCTAATCCGATCGACCATTTATCAACAAGACTTGCGTCGCTTCCACGCCAAAAACGTGAAGAGTCGAGCCTTCCAGGAAGGAGATTTGATTCTCCGAGTGGATCAGCAGAAACCACACAAGCTTGCTCCTTCTTGGGAAGGTCCCTTCATCGTCACCAAGGTTCTCCACAATGGAGCATATCGTCTCTACAATGTCGAGCATCAGATCAACGAGCCCCGAGCTTGGAACGCGGAGCTTCTCTGCCCCTTTTACACTTAAGTATTCACTCGGATGAGTTGTAATAAAAGTACTTCTGTAGTTTATTTATCAAAGACAAGAGCTTTATAATTTTCCCAGTAATTGTTATTACTTTTGTCCACATAAAGCAATCCCCCAGTGGGTGGCTTGGCTGCGAATCTGATTCGCCTAAGTCTGTAAAAAAATCCTAACTGAGTGATAAGCCAGCCTCCCACTCGAAGGCTTAGCTGCGAAATCCGTTTCGCCTAAGTTAAACAAAATCCTACCGAGTGGTAAGCCAGCCTTCCACTCGGAGGCTTAGCTGCAGTCCAAGCACTCGCCTAAGTTAAACAAAATCCTACCGAGTGGTAAGCCAGCCTTCCACTCGGAGGCTTAGCTGCAGTCCAAGCACTCGCCTAAGTTAAACAAAATCCTACCGAGTGGTAAGCCAGCCTTCCACTCGGAGGCTTAGCTGCAGTCCAAGCACTCGCCTAAGTTAAACAAAATCCTACCGAGTGGTAAGCCAGCCTTCCACTCGGAGGCTTAGCTGCAGTCCAAGCACTCGCCTAAGTTAAACAAAATCCTACCGAGTGGTAAGCCAGCCTTCCACTCGAAGGTTTAGCTGCAGTCCAAGTACTCGCCTAAGTTAAACCAAATCCTACGGAGTGGTAAGCCAGCCTTCCATTCGGAGGCTTAGCTGCAGCATCACGCTCGCCTAAGTTCAAATACAACATGCGCTCTGCAAGGGAGACGAGGTGCAGGTCGACTACTACCCTCTCCTTCCGAGCTACGCCACAAATACAACGTGCGCTCTGCAAGGAGGACGAGGTGCAGGTCGACTGCTACTCTCTCCTTCCGAGCTACGCCACAAATACAACGTTCGCTTTGCAAGGAGGACGAGGTGCAGGTCGACTGCTACTCTCTCCTTCCGAGCTACGCCACAAATATAACGTGCGCTTTGCAAGGAGGACGAGGTGCAGGTCGACTGCTACTCTCTCCTTCCGAGCTACGCCACAAATACAATGTGCGCTTTGCAAGGAGGACGAGGTGCAGATCGACTGCTACTCTCTCCTTCCGAGCTACGCCACAAATACAACGTGTGCTCTGCAAGGAAGACGAGGTGCAGGTCGACTGCTACCTCCTTCTCCAGAGATACACCTTGAAAATCCTACCGAGTGAAGAGCAAACCTCCCACTCGGGGGCTTAGCTACAGCCCAGTGCTCGCCTAAGTTTTTGAAAATCCTACCAAGTGGAGAGCAAACCTCCCACTCGGAGGCTTAGCTGCAGCCCAGTGCTCGCCTAAGTTTTTGAAAATCCTACCGAGTGGAGAGCAAACCTCCCACTCGGAGGCTTAGCTGCAGCCCAGTGCTCGCCTAAGTTTTTGAAATTCCCACCGAGTGGAGAGCAAACCTCCCACTCGGGGGCTTAGCTGCAGCCCAGTGCTCACCTAAGTTTTTGAAAATCCCACCGAGTGGAGAGCAAACCTCCCACTCGAGGGCTTAGCTGCAGCCCAGTGCTCGCCTAAGTTTTTGAAAATCCCACCGAGTGGAGAGCAAACCTCCCACTCGGGGGCTTAGCTGCAGCCCAGTGCTTGCCTAAGTATATCAGGGAACAAGTCGATTGCAATGAGCACTCCGCTTTAGCCTGCAAAAGACACCTCAAACCAAATGCAAACATATCCAACGTCGAATCCAAGTTCGGATAATACCTAACGGAACAGAAAGTTCTCAGGTGCTAAGGCTGTTAAGGTTTGTCGGTTACAAAACTCACTCGGCATACCGAGGCAAATTTAAAGTATCAAGCTCAGAAGTTTTTTACCCCTCCTGTGGAGGGCTGGAAGGTGCAACAAACTCATCCAGGTCGATTCCATCTGCAATCCGAGTGGCAGCGGCGATGAAGGTCTCCATGAAAGATCAGAAATCATGCTTCTTGGTGTTGGCCACCCTAAGGGCCACCAGCTTGTCCTCTCGTGCATCCTTGCAGTGAACGCGGACCAGAGACAGAGCAACATCCGCGCCACACCTGGCAGAAGACTTCTTCCACTCCTGCACTCAACTTGGGACCTCGTTCAGTCGAGTCACCAGAGACTCGAGGTCGTTCTGGAGTGTCTCTCTTGGCCAGAGTGTTGCGTCGATGCGAGAAGTTGCGACCTTCAGCCTTGCGAGATAGTCGACGACAGCAGCGACGCGAGATTCAAGCCGGAGCACATTCATGGCGACTTCATCTTTCACGGGAGAGTTGATGGGATCCAGGTTTATTTCCAGTCGACCAGTCTCCTCTTCAAAGTTCTAGCAAAATTCTGCAAGCACAACCACCGAGTCAAGACAACAGTCGGAGATCACAGTTAAAATGTCTGTTTGATACAAAAGATTACCTTCAAGCATGAGGAATAGCTTCTTGGCGAGTCCACCCAGATAAGCCTCCAGATCGTTCTTTTTTCCCACCAACTCACTGGCCTTGTCGTTCAGGGCAATCTTGTCACTTTTTAGTCGACTGACCTCCTTGTTGGCAGCATCCAGAGCAACTTTCAGATTGGTGTTTTCTTCTTCAAGCTTGGTGACTGAAGCCAGCTTCTCATCTGCGAGTTTGGTCTTCTCTAAAGCCGCTTTCTGCATCTCAGCCAAGTCAAGGTCTTTTTTCTTCAGGGCATCCCTCACTTTTTCTGCAAAGTTACAGTGAGATCAGACTCTGAAACAAACGAGAGGCAAAGGCAGTCGTCGGAGGCCTCACCAAACATACCTTTAGCTTCCTCCTTCGCCTTCGTTAGGTTCTCTTGGGTCATTTTCAGATCAAGCTCGAGCTGGATGTGTTTGTTCTCCAACTCAGTATACCAAAGTGTTCTAATTACTTTAGCATGTGATAAATTTAAGCACCAGACTTAAGTCTTTCTGGAGATATTGATAATTTTCTTTGAATTTTTTTAAATTTTATCAAACTTATGAATCTTGATCAGGTATTGATAAATTTCTAAACGAAATGTCAAACCCGTTTTTCTCCTCGGTTCTCGTGTATGCTGATAATTGTCGAAATCTAAATATTTTTAGTAGTATTCTAAATGCGTGCAAATTTTTATGAAGAATCAATTTCGAAGAGCTTGTTGCAAGAAATTGAATGGTGGATATGGATCATAATTTTGACTCTCAATTTAGAAGTTGCTGCCCTTTGAAATGACAAAACACATAAGAAAATCCAAACTTTGTCTGTTGTATGTGGCAAGTGGGGGAGAGAGTGCAATGTGGAATTTGGGCCGGGTTTTTCCATTTTAGGATGTGGGGTTGGGCAATTTATACAAGTGGTGTGTGCTTAATTGGACTTTTCAACAAACGATTTGTCCTCTAGACGCGTCCAACCTTTAAATTGTCATACAGGTCGCTTTAAATCCATACATAACACTGAAGACATAAGAATTGGTAGGTGCGCGTTCTAATACATGTAGAATTACTAAATCCACACAAAACAGGGGGCCAAAAAGATGATATCATCGGATATAATAAACTCAATTCTCAAATAAGACAATACATTTTATAGCTCAAATCATTTATCAGATTAATGATTCGTTTTCATTGTTAGCTTCATTTCAAGGAGAGCTTCAAAACTAATACTTCTGCATATTTTAACATTTTTTTGCTCTTTTGCTTTCCACACAAAAATATATTAGTTGCCATGTGGGGCGTTTCTACACCCAAGCTCAGCTGCACCCGTCTATGAATAGTAAAATAGAAAAAATATAAAAGAAACTCAATTTTTTTTTGGAATTTTTACACATCAAAGTTGAGAGAGTCTTCTAGGCGCGTCGAGAATTTCATAAATCGCTGGGTGGTAATTTCAGAAGGAGATTTTTCTTTTGTCGAACATACTCATATAAGTAGTTCTCATAAAAAGAATACTTGTATTGTTCTTTAGTGTATGCACTGATTAGTTACTGATGTGGAAACATATAACGGTTTAAGGCTAATCAGAAGGAGCACGGGAGATGGCAGCGAGCGAAAGTAATCCTGAAAGTGATATTGGTGGGGCGCCATTTGTTGGAAAAACCAACCAATTGCCTGTTGGCCATGCAACGACTTGCATGCCCTTAATTTTCAAAGTCTTCCATTGACCAATGAGGCAGTGAACAGTGAACACACACATCATCGCCCAAGTACAAATCTACACATCTGCTTCCGGCTTCAGGCCTTGATCCATTCTTCCTCCATCTCCTCCATCAGGCTTGAGGCTTCAACCAGATCACAACTCTCAAGTTACCAGCTAGCCATGGGTGCCAAGACCACCTCATGCTTCACCTTCCTCATGGAAGCGCTGGTCCTCCCCACGCGAAACCCCAAGCTCTTCGCCCCCATCCTCATCCTCCTGGCCATCATCGCCTTCCTCGTCCCCGCGGTCAACGTGGTCCTCATCCAGCCGCTCACCGCTGAGATGCTCCGCCACGTCACCGAGATGCAGACCACCGACCCCTCGAGCGCCGAGTTCGCCAGGCTCCTCGAGGAGATACGGCAGGAGGCCAGGGAGCTCGTCCTCATCGCCGTCGGCCTCTTTTTCGTCACCCTAGCTCTCGTCTTCGCCAAGCAGATCCTCGCCTTCTCCGCGGCCTCCACGACTTACTCCGGCGACCGCTACTCGCTCGCGGAGCTCCTCCGAAGGGTGACCGAGTGGGGCAATCTGAGGGGCCCTCTCGTCACCATGGGCGTGGTCACCGCGCTCCAGCTCACGTTCATGGCGCTACTGGGCACCTACCTCGCCACCGTCATGCGCCACGCGGGGGCGCTCTCCGTGCAAGGCGCGCTCTTCGTCCTCGCCTTCCTGGCCTTCATGTACTTCGGGGTGGTGGCCGTGGTGGGCGTCGCCGTGTCGGTGGCCGACGGGGGGTGCCGCGGCGTGCGCGCGCTCCTGCGGGCGTGGCGGCTCATGACGCGGGTGAGCAGGAAGGAGGGCGCCCTGCTGGCGGCGGTGATGGTCCTCCTGTCGACCGCTGTGAGCCCGGTGTACGCGCTAGCGCTCGTGTACGCCAAGAAGAGCATGGCGGTGGGGCTGTGCCTGCTGTTTGGGTATGCTCTTCTGTCTGCTACGGTGGAGCTGTTCTACATGGCGGCGGCCACTGTGTACTGCTATGAGGCCATGGAGAGCAAGGAGGTGGTCCTAGCTTTTGATGGCTATGCCAAGATACCTTCCGGTGAGGCAAATGTCTGATCGATCGGCCGGCACCGTATAATGAGTCATATACTTTGTGGTGCTTCCTAGCTGTGCGATCATTATCATTGTACTACTAGGCATATATGGTACTACTAGTACAAATGCCCGTGCGTTGTACCGGACAAAATATTAAGTATAAATTGCTCCACGTGCCATTATGTAACATTTTTTCATATAATTTTTTGCAAACATTAGAAATAAGGTCAATGTAACCTTTGAGTGTAGCAATTACGATCTCAACGCACCGCGATCTAGTAGTGTTCGTGCAACAGGACTGTAATGACTGAAATTGTTGTCTTTCCTCTAAAAGAAGCAGAAAAAAGGCAACTTGCAAAAAGTAGGGCTCGACAATATTTTTATCTGTGGTGACGACTGACCCTGTTTGTCCTTCCTAGGTTGCGGCAACAGGACAACCCTGTACAAATTATGGAATGCTGCTAGTAATTACAAATACTTTTTAACAGAGATTCTGTCGATTGTCATCACTGACCACACGTAGCTGAGTGCTTGAGTCAGCATAAAAGAACATCTCAAACCAGGTCAGACATATCCATGTAGCCACATCACACAACAACAAAAGTTCATCCAAATAGAGTTCAGCAAGAAAGCCACATATAATGGCAAACATGGAAACATGAAATGGAAGTACATGACTATAGAATCTATCAAATAAAAGAAAATACAGGCCCTGATGGGGAAACAAGTTCATACTGTTGCACTCCAAAAAAATTATTGAAGAAAACCCACAAGGTCATCTATAGCCTCTAGCAAACTTTTCAAGATAAATCAGACTAAAGAGTTATCACTTGGACTCTATCCAAATTGGAGATAAAAGATGTAGTGAACAGTAAAGAAATTCTGTGGTGTGTGAGATTAGACATGCCTAACTTTAAGCTTAAATTAGAATTCATGCATGCCACATAACATCTCTATGCAACATGCACGTACTATTTCTGATACCTTGCTCTGAAGTGTATTAATAGCAATGAGACAATGCCTGCACATGGATTGGAAGGAGGTCTACAATAGTACCTTGCTCTGAAGTGTATTTGCTAGGATTTGGATTTGGCTAGGTACAAGATCAAGGAGGTCCTTACAGGGGAAGTGGAGAGGTGGAGGTCACCAATTAAATTGCCCTCGTCAGATTTGTTAATCATAATAGCAATCTAGGGGGAAGAAGTAGAGGGCCCTGAAGCAGGTAGGACGACATGGAGGCAGACCATGTGTGTCACAGCTTGCTGAACTGAAATCTAAACCAGCAGCAATTCAGGTTACATGAGAAAACTGGAAATAGTCATTTACTAAGGTTTAGTCAATAAGGAAAAGACTTGTATAAAGCATACTGCACCCGATTCATGATACATGTCTATGAGTCTTTCAGCAATCTTATAGCACCGATCCTTGTTCCTTTCTTTAGAAACACCGAAATCCTCCTCAAACTTAGAAATTCAAACTATATTGCTTAGCTGCAGTATAACACCCTGACCTGAACTCTTTATTTGGTGCCATGTAGCACTTTGATGCCGTGTTTATGTTCCAAAACTGCAGGTGGACTGGTGGAGTACTACTTCAGTGATGAGGATCTTCAGATGGATATCATGCCATCAATTACCTCTCTTTGGACATCTTCCTTACTTTAGTAACTCAATTTTCTAATGGGAAACTAATGGCGGATATCCTATAGACCTCTGATGCAAATTACCTATCCACGACAAAGTCATAGAATAATCAAGCTATTCCTTTTCTCTACTAATATTGTGGGTTGTGCGGATCCGGCCAGACCTCGCCGCCGACGGGGAGGCACCGGCTCGCGGCCCGCGAATGCGTAGGCGTGGGAGGAGGCATTGGTGGTGGCCGCGAGCGGGGACAGTGAGGTAGCACTGGCGCGGGCGGGGGAGGGGAAAAGCAGCGTGAGGAGCAGTAGGAGGATCGGGCAGGTGTAGGGGCGCGGAGCTACTATCTCCCGTGGCCCAGGCGGCTGAGGTGTTGAGGAAGAGGAAGCGAGGTCGCCGGAGGACGATCCGATCCCCGTGGAGGCTAGGACCAGCGCCACCGCCTGAGTTCGGCATCTTCGTCCTCGTGGTGGGTTGGGGACGATGACCTGTAGTCGGGATTGAGGTAGGCGGAGACTGGGCGTTGCGTCCGTCCATTCGCGTGTGAGCGAATCATTTTCTTTGCTTACTAACTTTAATCTGGAGCACGGGTTAATTATCAAAGACTTCAGGGACTGTTTTCAAAAATTGACGCGACGGTGAACCCGACGAACCCAATCCGTGCTTTATTATTAGGGAAAGACTAGCAAAAGGAACCATGCGCTGCAATGGGAGAAAAAAATTCATAATCTCCTATGGCGATGATCACATTTTGTTCACATCTCATCGCATGATTTAAAAAATGTGTTCACATATGCAAGAAAAATGTTTTTTTTAATTTATTCACGAATTGAAGCAATGTTCAAATTTTCGACAAAATATCGTGGTTGTCAAAAAACTTGGCAATTCAAAGAATTATTCTAAATTTCAAGAAACAATTTTTAAACATATTACAATATTCCGATCCACCCCGGCAGTTAATTCTCCAAAAATCACGCAGGTATATAGTCACCAAGACTTAGAAGCATTACTGTTTAAATACACACCATCGATCATTCGTGAACATTTTTACAAATTCGGGAACATTTTTAAAAATGTTGAACAAATTTTTCTATTTACAAACAGTTGTTTTAAATTGTGAACATTTTTTATACTGCAAATGATTTTTAAGCATTTTCTTTTGAATCGGTGAACAATTCTAGAATAGACGAACATCTTTTTTGAAATTGTATATTTAAAAAAAATTCAAGAATATTTTTTGAAATACATGAATATTTTCAGAATGAGCAAACATTTTATGAATCAATAAACTCTTTTCTAATTCACCAACTGTTTAAAAAATTTAGGACATTTTTGAAAATGCATGAACATTTTTTGTATTAGCAAACTTTTGTTCAATTTCATTTATAATTTTTAATACACGAAGTTTTTTTTTCCAAAATCATGGACTATTTTTTATTTTACCAACAATTTTTTCAAAAATGCAAACATTTTTAGAAAAATCAGCATTTTTTGAATTCACAAACATTTTATGTTTGCTTGAACATTTTATTTCAAAATTCTCAGTTTTCCTGAAGTTCAAATGTTTTTTGAAGTTCAAAACTATTTAAAGGAGAAGAAAACAAAAACAGAACAGAAAAATAAAAATGAAAGCGATACTAAAAAACAAGGGCCCGCAAATGGGCCGGCCAAACGGACGCGTTGTGTCTTCTCCAACGCGCAGAGCGTAGTATAGTAGGTTTCTATGTTTGGGCCGGCCCAGGCGGGATTCCCTGCAAAATGTTTTTTGTCACTTATTGATGGCATTGGTGGGTAATATTTTAGAAGTTTGGGGGCAATTTTAATGACGTAACGTCAGAAGCAATAGCGTCTTTATTATTAGGGGTAGATGTCACTCAACGATCATATACAGAAGAGCAAGAATGATCGAATTAGCATTCCCTTCTATGTTACTACTAGAGGTTGGGGCGCCTCCTGAGGCGGGCATGTGCACACTTATCTTGTCTCCGCACATTTAGCTGTCATATTTGATCCTTAGTCTCATTCATGCATATCAATATGGGCGTATGCTATAACAATAGGACAACTTGCTCTCTTGGATGTAGCCATATAAAATATTCATTACAGCCATATGTAGCACAGGTAGCCTAAGGTAGGTAAGCGCCCCTTCCACTTTCTTGTCTGTACGTGATATTATTTCGTCAGATTCAGAGTACAACAACATGAAGCACTGGTACATGCAAGTTTATAGTACTGTTGTGTTTTAGTAAGGAATGGGCTAAAACTAAAAAATACTTAATATCTTGTATGAAGGCACTTGAGTAAAATAAAACAATACAAGTACAAAGGAGTGACTTTGCTATTTGCCACATTTTTTGAATCCCAATGACCATATATTTCAAACTAGCATTTCTTCTAAGTAAAGGAACTTCCTCGAAGCTAGCAACAACTCAATCCAAAAGGGAGAATTGAAAAAAAAACAAAAATAGATGCACCTTCCTTCCCCCAACCAGGGCACCCACAAAATCCAATCAAACGCACAGCCCCACCTAGAGATCAAAAGCAAAGATGAGGTGGAGAAAGAGAGATCAGTGCATGATGCCCCCATGTTTGGTTTTTATAATTGATGACAATCCCTATGGGCGCCTCCTCACAAAACTCAAGTAGTATTCATTAATCTAGATTAGTCAGCTATATTGTGCAAAGTTTTAGCATTTAAGTGGCATTACCTTCACAAAAATGATACATGATAGCTTCAAAAGCAGGTTCAGTACACATGGATTAGCAAAATCCGAATTTTCAAAATGATGTTATATCCATGGTACTCTCTAACCTACCAGAGAAATGACAAGTATTTAGAGAGCGCAAATGAAGGAAATAAAAATATATACACAATTGAATGACATGCCCATGAGAAACCGGTGTCACTTAACTCCCTTTCATGTGGTAAATGAAATGAATGTGTGCCTAGGGATGGCCGTCAGCGATGTGAGGGAGGGTCTTGGTTGCGCCACCTCAGCGATCCGCGGCACGGCCTAACCTTTCCTTTGTACATGAACCATGCCCCTCCTTCCTCACCATGCCACGATCTTCTCTTATATATACAAGCGGTAGTCATCCATCCACATGTGGGATGCGCATGCGACTTGGACTTGGGGCTTGGACGCCGGGCGGTGGCAGAAGGCGATGCTTTCCCTGTGACTCTGCGTTAGGATTGTAGTCCACCAGGTGCGGCACGCCGTCGCGGAGCGTGTTCCACTGGTCGTTGGCCGCTAGGCTGAACGCCGGCGCGAACAGCGAGTGGCACACCCCCGCGAATGTCACGATCGCCAGCCCCACCATCGTGTTGGATCCAAGAACCCGTGTGAGCATCACCCACCAGTGAGTTGTTCATCTCCTCAATCCAAATTGGGTGTCTCCGGCGTGTCGCCACTGATCTGGCCAAATGTGAGGGCGATGAGCACGGCGGCCAGGAAGTTGGTGATGGAGTAGTCGAGGTACTGTTGGAAATATGAGCAAATTACTAAGAGTTTTAATCTGAATAAACAGAAGATAAATCATAACGGCACTAGCAGAAATTAAACTAATCATGCGAACTAGCATAGTAGATGAACAAATCACATCTAGGGCACATACTAGAAACATAAATTCTACCATGATCTCGAACAGAAAGGATAGAATCACATACGGTGCAGCGGAAGCAGCACCGCCGATGTTGGTATTGTCGCCCATGTCGTTGAGGACGAGGTTGCCGTTGTTGGGGAAGAAGTCGTCATTGGCGAAGTCGTCGCTGCCAGCAGTCGCGCGAGTGCAGTCCCCAAAAACACGATCGCCCCTCTCCCATACAGGATCACGAGAGGCGGGGTTCCGGAGGCCTGATGTCCCTTCTCGCGGTGCACGCCGAAAGGAGGGATGGAGAAAACTTGCGTAGCGGCGCAATGATCTGGAACGGTGGTGCGAAACCATACAAAGTGGCGGCGGCTAGGGTAGACATCTGCCTGACTATATAGTGCGGGCCAGGTAGGTCGTGGGAGTAAACCCCACGTCTAAGTCACGATCCAAAAGAATCGAAAACGGTTCAGTAATTAATGCGTCTGTTAATTATTAATTAATTACTCATTAATTTTCCCGAGCAGCAAAAATATAGACAACATGCATAGCTTTGTCCTCGGCTCGGCTCAATCCCGCAACCCACGGCGCGTCGTGACGAGGCATGGCGTTGCGAGGCGAGCGAGGAGGAGGAGCGTGCGTGTAGGTCTCCTCTTCTCATGCTCATACAAATGGTAGAAGAGCTCACCTTATAAAGAGGTGCAACTCTCACTCAACTTCTGTCGTGGGACTAAACTTTAGTCTCACTCACTCCACTCACATGTGTGCATGAATGGGCCAAGAGAATTTCAGAATTTTAGTTGGGCTTTTGGCCAAAGGCCTACTAGCAAAATTCCAACAATCCCCACAGAGTCTCATTGGCACATCTCATCATTTAGTTGCAAAATATTGTTTATATACCGCTGCTCAGTGGAGACTGTAATGTTGAACTTCCATGCAGAGATTTATGATACACTAGATCACAACTTGAATAGTGGACTATGCCTTTTCTGCGAGACTAGTTTCACACAAATTCTTGACCGATACTGGGCTGCTGCAAGGCTTCCCCACGGGTGGAGCGTATACGTCATACTCCAGGGCCTTTCATGAATTTATTAGAGAACACCCAATTCTCACAGACTGCGATGTTAACAGTCAAATTCATATAGGTGTGTTCCTCAGGAGATGCTCCGCAGGAAAACATCTCTGCTTACTCAAATAAGCCACTTGGAACATATTAACATAAATATCAACCTGCCATGCAGATCAAGAGAGTATTGCATCTTTACGGAGTGGGATAATTAAAATAGGGATACTCTCCTCTCAGCTGATCAACAGCTTGTCTCCCACTTCTACTTCACGGGATCTCCGATCACATAGAGTAGGTTACCACTATGGACAACTCATGCGGTGGGTCTCAAACCCATCTCCATCGATGCGTTATCTATCACATTATGTGATAGACCCTTTGTGGAGGGATCTACCAAGTTTTTTGACGTTTGGATATAATCCAACGTAATAACTCCAAAGTTCCTCAGTTTTCTAACAGATTTTAGTCTCCTCTTCACATGCCTTGAGGACTTCATATTATCCTTAGAACTGTTTATCTTGACGATCACATTTTGATTATCACAGTTCATCAGGATAGGGGGTATTGGTTTTTCAACCATAGGTAAGTCCATCAATAGCTCACGAAGCCACTCTGCTTCAACAGTGGCAGTGTCTAATGCTGTGAGTTCTGCTTCCATACGTGACCTCGTTAAGATGGTCTGCTTGTAAGACTTCTAGGAAACAACGCCACCACCAAGTGTAAAAACATAACCACTCACTACAAAAAAATACACTTCTGTGATGATACGTGTTTGTCACAGTAGGTCACGTTTTCTGTGATGCATGTACATCCATGACGATTTTATGATAGAATCAAGATAGTCATACTTGTGTTGTCGTAGAAGTGTTCCATGACATTACCAAAATTATCATCACGGAAGTGTCCACTTCCATGACGATAAATCGCGCGTCACAGAAGTGCTTTCGTCAAGGGTGACCGACACGTGGCATCCACTGTAACGGAACGCTGTTAAGCTATCGGGTCGAGTTTTGGATCCGATAACCCGTTAAGAGCCCCGACCAATGGGGATTTTCCACGTGTAAAATCATCATTGGCTGGAGGAAACACGTGTCGGCTCATCATTGGGACAGATGTCATCCACTCATTGGACAAAAGGCGCCTATGATACGTCGACATGTGGCACGGCCCAACAGAGGCCCATTCCTGTGAAAAGGCCGACCCGTTTGACTTGGTCATAAGGTGGCGGGCCAGCCCACGGAAAGCCTCTTAACGGCCTGTTCGCATATAGCCCATTTACAACCCGCAAACACATGGCCCATTACGGCCTATCCGAATTAGGCCCAGTAGCGTCATCTGGGCCGTCCAATATGATTCCAGCCAGTTTTAACTTCCGGCCCATGTATGGCCCATGACGACTTTCGGCCATAAGAGGCCCTTTGTAACTCTTGGCCCATTAATGGCCCGTGCTGAAACTGGCCCGTAATGAACAATGTATCACTTTATACCCATTAACGGCCCATTATTCCATTGGGCCGTTTGCAGCCCATGTTATCTTTCGGCCTTCTCAGGGCCCATTTATTCTTCTTGGGCTCATTTCCAGCATTCGGTTACTTACGGCCAGTTACTGTCATTTTCTGCTTGTGGGCCAAATTCAGCCCGTTGTTACAGTCGGCCCGTTTGTGGCCCGTTAATACCTTGGGCTATTTTCATTGCATCATCAAATACAACCTATTAATGACGGCCCGTTATGGTCGGCCCATGAACGGACGATTCCAACTCTAGCCCGTTTACGACCATAATGCGGTCTATTATTGGCCCATATTTGGCCGATCGATCGTCCGACCCATATAAGGCCCATTGATGATACGACCCGTAGAAGGCCCATTGTGTCTATGGCCCGTAGAAGGCCCATTGTTTCTAGGGCCCGTAGAAGGCCCATTGTTTCTACGGCCGGTAGGAGGCCCAGTGCCACTACACTAAATATGTAGCCCATGGTTATTGTGGCCTAGTTTTAAAAAATAGGTTATTGCGGAAACTAGCAAACCGCGGAAAAAGAACTGCACTGACTACAAACAAACAAATAAACAAGACAACAAGGAAATAAATAAGCAAGCAACTTATGCTAGGCTATCACTGCTATTACACATATTACATCCACTGGGCATCAAAGTTCGCCTCCAGTGCAAATATAGGGAACAAAGCAGCATATAAACGCAGCAGCAAAACAAGTCCAGAACTGAAACCACTTCAGAAGAGCTCAAGAAACAATATCCTGGGTACCCATAATGCTGGCAAGATGCTTAGCAAGGTTATTAACTTTCTCTTGTTTGGCGCTTAAATCCTCCAGCGCTTGTTGTTGCACAAGAAAGTACGCATCTGAATTCTGCAGGGACTTCCTCAGTCCTTCGGCTTCTTGCCACAACACAGCTGACTGATGCCTTTCAGCTTGTAGCTGAGACTGAAGAAGCCGAAGTGATTCAGGCAGCGAGTTCGAAGAGCTTGTGCCAGCGGTACTGGCTAGTAACTCGAACACTATATCAACACAAGACTGTGGGGTTTTCTCACTGTCTACAAGATCATTTTTATCACCTTTCTTGGAGACCAACAGGGTTGTCTCACTATCTTGAACCTTATATACATTACTTTCTGTACCATTGCATAGCGGGGTGCTCTTCTCCAACATTCTGTTTGCACACTACAAGAGAAACAAGCAGACACATCACATGTTTAGCTTGTAGTATATGAAACTCATTTTGGTAAACCGGTTCAGTAGTAAGGTAAAAGCACAAGTGCTCTCTAGGTGGTTTTGGTAATTAATATCAACATATCTCTTGTTGGACTAACACTTTTATCTAGTATATTTCAGACAAGTTCAACAATGAAGTGGCATGGACTAAAGGATGTGGAACTCCTTCAAGATGCTAAGGACAAGGGATTAGCTAAAGCTTCAAGCTCAAGACTCTTCATTTTATACTTCAGTGATCCAAGATCACATTGAGTCTATAGGAAAAGCCAATACTATCAAGGAGGGATGAGGTGTTGCTTAATGAGCCTCTTGCTTCATGTGCTTAGTGATATGCTCCAAAACCCTCAACTACTTTCTCACATCCACATATGACCTAAACCTAAAGCCCAAATCGGTCACACCGATTCTTTCTATCCAGCGCCACCGAGTTCAGATGTCATAGCCACTGCCACAAACCCTAGGCAAATCGGTCTCACCGAGATGGGATTGTAATCTCTCTGTGTATGTCCATTATCAAAATCGGTCTTACCGAGTTTGAGCAATCGGTCCTACCGAGATTACAATGCAAACTCTCTGGTTAACTTATTACCAAAATTGGTCCCACCAAGTTTGAGTAATCGGTCCCACCGAGTTTGCCTGACCAACTCTCTGGTTAGCTAATTACCAAAATCGGTCCCACCGAGTTTGTGTAATCGGTCTCACCGAGATTACGTTATGCCCTAACCCTAACCATATCGGTCCTACCGAGTTGCATTTCGGTCCCACCGAAAATCCTAACGGTCACTATGTTTACTAA
Organism: Triticum aestivum; assembly: GCF_018294505.1. Taxonomy (NCBI): domain Eukaryota; kingdom Viridiplantae; phylum Streptophyta; class Magnoliopsida; order Poales; family Poaceae; genus Triticum; species Triticum aestivum. Next base: position 653,129,859 of record NC_057813.1, read on the forward strand.
ATCGGTCTGACCGACTTTGTTGATTCGGTCCCACCGAGATTGGTAAATTGTGTGTAATGGTTAGATTTTGTGTGGAGGCTATATATACCCCTCCACCTCCTCTTCATTCGTGGAGAGAGCCACCAGAACAAACCTACACTTCCAACTTACCAGTTCTGAGAGAGAACTACCTACTCATGTGTTGAGGCCAAGATGTTCCATTCCTACCATATGAATCTTGATCTCTAGCCTTCCCCAAGTTGCTTTCCACTCAAATCTTCTTTCCACCAGATCCAAATCCTATGGGAGAGAGTTGAGTGTTGGGGAGACTATCATTTGAAGCACAAGAGCAAGGAGTTCATCATCAACACACCATTTGTTACTTCTTGGAGAGTGGTGTCTCCTAGATTGGCTAGGTGTCACTTGGGAGCCTCCGACAAAGATTGTGGAGTTGAACCAAGGAGTTTGTAAGGGCAAGGAGATTGCCTACTTCGTGAAGATCTACCGCTAGTGAGGCAAGTCCTTCGTGGGCGACGGCCATGGTGGGATAGACAAGGTTGCTTCTTCGTGGAACCTTCTTGGGTGGAGCCCTCCGTGGACTCGCGCAACCGTTACCCTTCGTGGGTTGAAGTCTCCATCAACGTGGATGTACGATAGCACCACCTATCGGAACCACGCCAAAAACATCCGTGTCTCCAACTGCGTTTGAATCCTCCAAAACCCTTCCCTTTACATTCTTGCAAGTTGCATGCTTTACTTTCCGCTGCTCATATACTCTTTGCATGCTTGCTTGCTATGTGTTGTGAATGTTAAACTTGTGCCTAAACTCCACTTAAACTTAAATTTGCTAAAAACTGCAACTTTGGTACTTAGTGTCTAATCACCCCCTCTAGACACCTCTTCTCAAGGTCCTACAAGTGGTATCAGAGCATTGGTCTTCATTTCTTTGGTTTAATCACCATTGGAGGAAGATGGATGAGTGTACTTTGGGGAGTCTTAGACATAGAGTGCCTATACTTGATGGAGAGTATTTCCAGGAGTGAAAAAATGAGATGCTTGTAATTTTCAATCAATATCATTTGAACAAGTACATTGCTAGTCCTTGTGCACCTTATGTTGATCCTATGCATCCTACCCTTGATGAGTCTATTGACATGATTAGGAATGTTAGAACTGTTACTCTTATCACTAGAGGCTTGCCTAGAAACTTGATTATAAAACCGCCTACTCTTGAGTGTGCTTACACTATATGGAAATTTCTTGAGGAACGATTTCCTGATTATTCTTTGAAAAATCTAGATGAAATTCTTCATAAGTCTATTGTCTTGACTAAGATGAATTCCAATGATCCTATGTTTGGTGATCGTCTATTTGAACTTACTAATCTTATGCGTGCCAAAGGAAATGTTGGAATTATTAGCAATATCATTTCCGAAGATACTAGAATTCATAGAGGAGATTATTGTCAAAGTCATACTAATGAATCACTCTCACTAGGAATTGATCCACCACATGACAATGTTGAACATGGATACTATGATGTGGATGATGATGATGACTTTGATCTTGATGATGCAATGAGACATTTTGGTCTTATGGCAAATCTTCGGGGATATATGGCAGGAGGAAAGGAATGGGTCCTTGACAGTGGATGTACCGATCACATGACCGGAGATAAAGACATGTTTCGTGAGCTTGCTGAAAATGATAGTCCTCGAAAGTATGTCACTTTCGGTGACAACTCAAAGGGTAAGGTGGCCATATCACATGACAACTCCATTCAGAATGTTATGCTCATTGAATCTCTTGGCTACAACTTACTTTCAGTATCTAGACTTGCTGATTTCGGTTTCAATGTCCTATTTACTGAAGTAGATTGCCAAGTGTTTCATCGAGACAATCATAAAATGGTCTTTACCGGCATACGTAGAGGTGATTTATACATTGTTGATTTCACTAAAAAGGCTCAACCTAAAACTTGCTTCATTGCTAAATCCTCAAAAGGATGGTTATGGCATAGACAACTAGGTCACGTTGGCATGAGAAACCTTGACAAGCTTATTAAAGGGAATCATATCCTTGGTGTTAATGATGTCATATTTGATAAGGATAGACTTTGCAGTGCTTGTCAAGCAGGTAAACAGGTTGGAGGAAGGCATCCCGTGAAGAACATCATGACCACAAGGAGGCCACTTGAGCTACTGCACATGGATCTTTTTGGTCCCAACTCTTACAAGAGTCTCGGTGGAAATTCTTTTGGTCTAGTTATAGTTGATGATTTTTCAAGATTTACGTGGGTGTTCTTTCTCGATGATAAATCGCAAGTCCAAAAGATCTTCAAAAACTTCGCTAGGAAGGCCCAAAATCATTTTGAACTTAAGATCAAGAAGGTTCACAGCGACAACGGAACAGAGTTCAAGAACGCAAATGTGGACACCTTTCTTGACGAAGAAGGGATTTCACACAAGTTCTCGGCTACGTACACACCTCAACAAAATGGAGTTGTTGAGAGGAAGAACCGGATGCTCATCGAAATGGCGAGAATGATGCTTGATGAGTACAAGACACCGAAGCACTTTTGGGCTGAAGCGGTTGAGACAGCTTGTCATGCAACAAATCGCCTGTATCTTCACAAGCTACTCGGCCATACGGCATACGAGCTCCTCACTGGTAACAAACCCCAAGTTGGATACTTTCGAGTATTCGGCTCAAAGTGCTACATTCTTGATAAGCATCATCGTTCTAAATTTGCTTCTAAGTCTCATGAAGGTTTCCTACTAGGTTATGGGTCAAACTCTCACACATACCGTGTCTACAACAATTTCACCCGAAAGGTTGAAGAGACGGTAGATGTGAAGTTTGATGAATCTAACGGCTCGCAAGTAGAGCAATTGCCAATTGATGTAGGAGACAAAGATCCTTCGGAAGCAATCCAAGACTTGTCTATTGGCAAGGTTCGTCCAACGGAGGTGAAGGAGAGTACCTCGTCCGTCCAAGTGGAAGCTTCTACTTCATGACAAGGTGAACAAAGAGTTGATACGGAAGCATCCACAAGTGGGACACACCAAGATGAAGAAAACGAGGAAGTCCATCAAGAACGTCAACAACCTCCTTCTCCACCACGACAAGAGAACGACAACGCCAACAATCAAGAAGAAGAAGAAGAAGAAGATGAAGAAGATGAAGAATATGTTCAACCAAGAAACCAAGCAAAAGCTTTCACGAGTTCGAGCAAGAATTGCTAAAGACCATCCCGTCGAGCAAATCTACAATGATATTCAAACCGGGAGAATCACTCGCTCTAAAACTCATTTAGCTAACTTTTGTGAAAACTATTCTTTCATCTCTAGCATTGAACCTATGAAGGTCGAAGAAGCATTGGAAGATCTGGATTGGATAAATGCTATGCATGAAGAGCTACACAACTTTGAGAGAAACCAAGTTTGGACATTGGTTGAGAAGCCCGACAACAACCACAACATCATCGGTACCAAATGGGTGTTTCGCAACAAGCAAGATGAAGATGGACAAGTAGTTCACAACAAAGCATGTCTCGTCGCCCAAGGCTACACACAATTCGAAGGTATGGACTATGGTGAGACTTATGCTCCCGTTGCTAGACTTGAGTCTATTCGCATCTTACTTGCCTATGCTAATCACCATGATATCACATTGTACCAAATGGACATTAAAAGTGCTTTTCTAAATGATGAAATAGAGGAGGAAGTTTATGTTAAACAACCTCCCGGCTTTGTCAATCCTAAGAAACCAAATCATGTTTACAAACTTCACAAAGCTCTTTATGGTCTTAAACAAGCTCCTAGAGCTTGGTACAAATGCTTAACTAAGTTTCTTCTTGGAAAGGGATTTGAAATTGGGAAAATTGATTCTACTCTTTTTACTAAAAGGGTTAATGGAGAATTATTTGTATGCCAAATTTATGTTGATGATATCATATTTGGATCAACTAACCCTCATTTTAGTGAGAAGTTTGGAAAGCTAATGTCGGAGAAGTTTGAGATGTCAATGATGAGTGAACTCAAATTCTTTCTTGGCTTGCAAATCAAGCAAACTAAGGAAGGTACTTTTGTCTCTCAAACGAAGTACACTAAGGACTTATTCAAGAAGTTCAATATGCAAGAGTGCAAAGGTATGTCTACACCCATGCCTACTAGTGGACATCTTGATTTGACCAAAGATGGTGAACCAGTTGATCAAAAGGTTTATCGCTCTATGATTGGTTCATTGTTATACCTATGTGCTTCACGTCCCGATATTATGCTAAGTGTGTGCATGTGTGCAAGATATCAAGCTGCTCCTAAAGAATGTCATCTTAAGGCTGTGAAAAGGATAGTGAGATACTTAATTCATACACCAAATTTTGGCATTTGGTATCCTAAGAGGGCCTCTTTCGATCTTGTTGGCTACTCCGACTCGGACTATGCCGGAGACAAGATTGATAGAAAGTCCACTTCGGGTACTTGTCAATTTCTTGGTAGATCTCTTGTGTCTTGGTCCTCCAAGAAACAAAACTCAGTATCCTTATCCACCGCCGAAGCGGAATACATTGCCGCTGGTTCATGTTGTGCTCAGTTACTTTGGATGACCCAAACTCTTAAAGATTATGGGATATATGTGAAACATGTTCCATTGCTTTGTGACAATGAAAGTGCTATCAAAATTGGACATAATCCTGTGCAACATTCTCGAACTAAGCATATTGAAGTTCGTCATCATTTCATTCGAGATCATGTTGCTAATGGTGACATTGATCTTAAGCATGTTCGCACCGAAAAGAAATTAGCGGATATATTCACTAAACCTCTTGATGAGAAAGTGTTTTGCAGGTTAAGAGGAGAATTGAACATCATTGATGCTTCAAACTTGGAGTAGTAACTCCATTGGATACATGCAAGACATGATCTTATGACTAATCCTTGATATTTCTCTTATGATGAAAATCTTATATCTTGGACATATTTGCTTCTTGCATGTTATCTAACCCATGTAGGTACTTGGTTGAATCAAATTCAATGAGATTGTAACCAACTCACATCTTGAGAAATCTCTACATCACCAAGTCTCTATACAAAGGTGGTTGAAGACAAGGAAGCACGAAACCATTCAAACATATCCTTTGACAAATTCTATGTTGAGCTTCATGATTGTCATTTTTGGATACACAAGTGCTCTTCCTTGCAAGAACTAACCCATGTAGGTAGATGGACTCAAATTCCAAGTGGTTCTCCCAACTCTTAGCTACATCAACCTTGAGTAACCCACACAAGTTCAACTACATGATCAACACCACCAACCAAGGTATGTTATTCCATCTTAGAGAAGCTTTACTCCGAGTCATGAGCTAAAGCAACTCGACAAGATGAGAATACATCAAGATGCTTAAACGAAAAATGGTAACCCCATTTTGAGCTTAAACAATGAGTATGACCTATGATCAAGTGACCTCACTTGACTCCTAAGTCAATATACTCTAACATAGGTGACTTTGTCGCCGACCATCTCTAGATGAAGTTCTCTTGTGTTCGTCTCTGTGTTTTTTGCATTTTTCTCATGCATATTTGTTTCCCCTTTCCTAAAAAAACTTCATCTAGGTTTCTTTCTTTTCTTTTTGTTTGCTCTGCATTTTATGCATCCAATTCATTGCATATCATTTAGTTAATTCCTTGCAAATCTTTGTGAGAACCTATTAGTCTAGTGAGCTGAGGTGACAAGTGTTTTCTCTGCGATGAACTCGGTTCCACCGATTAGTTATTTTTGGTCCAACCGAATTCTTTCGGTACAACCGAAGCATACAACTCGGTGCCACTGATTTCACCACAGGAAAAATAGTTCGCCACTTATTCTGTGTTTCGTCTGTTCCAACTCCACTCAATGAATCCTGTCCTCTACAAGCATCACATTTTTACAAATGCTTTGTGCTGTGACTCAAGGATCAAACCCATTCACGACAAATTCCAGAAGCCCTTCTTGGAAATTGATGTCAAAGGGGGAGAGAGAGATCACATCAAAGCTTATCATTTAGAGAGAGATCACATCAGAGAATATCACTTCCACAGGGGGAGAGAGAGATCTCCAGGGGGAGAAAATACTCAAGTAGAAAGTATTTCTCAAGGATCCTAGATGCTTGGTGTTCAAGAGGAGAGATATCACATGTCTTATTGAGGGTAAAAGACATGTTCATATGTGCTTATTTGCATTAGTTTGCACTAGCTTTGTTCATTCATATTCTTTCAGCTCTGATTTTCTGTTCCCTATCTTCTCCCAGTATCCCATGCTAGATTAAGGGGGAGCAAGACATCTAAGGGAAAGAAATCATGTAAATTCATTGCATATCTTTACTCTTGGGGACATGTCTAATCCAATGTGGTACTTAGTACTCACTCTCTTCATGTCATCCCAGTCTTGGTATTCTTGTGGTTTCTTCTGTTTGCCCTAGTTAGTGGATGTACCTGTGTTATCTAACCTTGTTTGTGCAGGTTCATTCCATCCTAAGCCAACTCAAGACTACAAGGTAAGTATATGCATCGCAATCATGTGTATGAGGATTTCTTGCTGATGTACATACTGTTTGCAAGAAGGACTCATGAGCATGAAGGTATTTTCTTTGATATTCTTTGCTCTGATGCATATGGCCAAGATACATGTAACACATTGCTTACTCTGCCATGGTTATGCTCTCACATGCTTCTATATTCTATATTTCACATGATCGCATACATGTAGGGGGAGCCTATGCTTGTTACATGTCTTTCCAAAGCTTTACTTGCTATTTTTTATATCCTTAGCTAAAGCTTTGATGTATGTTGTCATAAATTACCAAAAAGGGGGAGATTGAAAGCACAAGTGCTCCCTAGGTGGTTTTGGTAATTAATGTCAACATATCTCTTGTTGGACTAACACTTTTATCTAGTATATTTCAGACAAGTTCAACAATGAAGTGGCATGGATTACAGGATGTGGAACTCCTTCAAGATGCTAAGGACAAGGGATTGGCTAAAGCTTCAAGCTCAAGACTCTTCATTTTATACTTCAGTGATCCAAGATCACATTGAGTCTATAGGAAAAGCCAATAATATAAAGGAGGGATGAGGTGTTGCTTAATGAGCCTCTTGCTTCATGTGCTTAGTGATATGCTCCAAAACCCTCAACTACTTTCTCACATCCACATATGACCTAAACCTAAAGCCCAAATCGGTCACACCGATTCTTTCTATCCGGCGCCACCGAGTTCAGATGTCATAGCCACTGCCACAAACCCTAGGCAAATCGATCTCACCGATAGGGATCTCGGTCTCACCAAGATGGGATTGTAATCTCTCTGTGTATGTCCATTATCAAAATCGGTCTTACCGAGTTTGAGCAATCAGTCCTACCGAGATTACAATGCAAACTCTCTGGTTAACTTATTACCAAAATTGGTCCCACCGAGTATGAGTAATCGGTCCCACCAAGTTTGCCTGACCAACTCTTTGGTTTGCTAATTACCAAAATCGGTCCCACCGAGTTTGTGTAATCGGTCTCAGCGAGATTATGTTATGCCCTAACCCTAACCATATCGGTCCTACCGAGTTGCATTTCGGTCCCACCGAAAATCCTAACGGTCACTAGGTTTACTAAATCGGTCTGACCGAGTTTGTTGATTCAGTCCCACCGAGATTGGTAAATTGTGTGTAACGGTTAGATTTTGTGTGGAGGCTATATATACCCCTCCACCTCCTCTTCATTCGTGGAGAGAGCCATCAGAACAAACCTACACTTCCAACTTACCAGTTCTGAGAGAGAACTACCTGCTCATGTGTTGAGGCCAAGATGTTCCATTTCTACCATATGAATCTTGATCTCTAGCCTTCCCCAAGTTGCTTTCCACTCAAATCTTCTTTCCACCAGATCCAAATCCTATGAGAGAGAGTTGAGTGTTGGGGAGACTATCATTTGAAGCACAAGAGCAAGGAGTTCATCATCAACGCACCATTTGTTACTTCTTGGAGAGTGGTGTCTCCTAGATTGGCTAGGTGTCACTTGGGAGCCTCCGACAAGATTGTGGAGTTGAACCAAGGAGTTTGTAAGGGCAAGGAGATCGCCTACTTCGTGAAGATCTACCGCTAGTGAGGCAAGTCCTTCGTGGGCGACGGCCATGGTGGGATAGACAAGGTTGCTTCTTCGTGGACCCTTCTTGGGTGGAGCCCTCCGTGGACTCGCACAACCGTTACCCTTCGTGGGTTGAAGTCTCCATCAACGTGGATGTACGATAGCACCACCTATCGGAACCACGCCAAAAACATCCGTGTCTCTAACTGCATTTGAATCCTCCAAAACCCTTCCCTTTACATTCTTGCAAGTTGCATGCTTTACTTTCCGCTGCTCATATACTCTTTGCATGCTTGCTTGCTATGTGTTGTGAATGTTAAACTTGTGCCTAATCTCCACTTAAACTTAAATTTGCTTAAAACTGCAACTTTGGTACTTAGTGTCTAATCACCCCCCTCTAGACACCTCTTCTCAAGGTCCTACATAAGGTGGACAGGATAATAGCATGAAACAAACATATACATATGTACTATGGTCACTGTATTGTCCATATCATTCTAGTTTATGTTGCCTAATCAAGATAGAGACACAGTTCAACTCATATATTTTTAAGACAAAGCAGCATAGACAGAATATAAGTGTGAGAAACTACACAACATTGGCAACACTTGTAATGTGCATCACATGAGAACATAACTATTTATACAATTTAAACAGAAATCAACATAGAGCAAGAAGTTAGAGCAGAAATCCAGTTAAAGAAATAGGTTTAAAACATACCTGTTGCGCCATTGGAGTTTCACTTGGATCCTTCAAATTCGAAAGTAGTTGTTATGAGTAAATACAATGATGCAACAATAAAGGAGTATGGACCATAGCTACGGAATCTGACCTAAGAAAAGTTGCTCTTCTGCTTTAAACGTGGAGTTTGGGTTAGCTGTGGTGGTCTTCATGCTTTGGGCACTGCGGTAGCTTTACAAACTGCTCGTGTGGGGGTACTCTGTGGTGGACATGGTGCTTTGTCAACTAGAAGTGGGTTACTATCCGCTGGGGTTGTGGTTAGATGGGTTGTAGCTGGTTCTCTGCCCAATGGTGTAAGTGTGCAATCTGGAACAGTCTCGATTATGTGTGGTGGGGCTAGTTTGTGGGCCAATACAACCATGGTTCTATCTGCATCGACGGGTAGCACTGTCTTTTGTGAAGAACGGGTTTTTGCTCCCTTAGATACTGCCATCACCCCTCCAATTCAAATGGCTGATAAACAAGAAAAGAAATTGAATGTACAGACATTGTATGATAGACAAATGTGGTAATTCACATATATGTTTTCTAACCAAACAAGACAGCATGACACAATTTCACATATATGATGCCTAACTAAACATGATATAATGAAACAGTTTCAGATATATGATGGATAACTTAACAGGATATAATGGCATAATTCAACATATGATGAGTACCTAAATAGGATGACATGACACAACTATATGATGTCTTTCTAAAATAGGTTGTGATGAAATAATTCACATACATGTTGTCTAAGTATACAAGATGGCATGATATAATTGACATAATTGATTCATATACTAAGCAGCTGGCACTCACATGCATGATATCTAAACTAAGCAGATGGAATTCAATATTGTGCATATGATGTCTAAACTAAGCAATGCAAGACACCATATGGATCATATGAGAAATATAAAACATTGCAACTTAGAGCATACACCTTAGGTGGGATATAGGACTGGTCATCTGTCTCTGAATCCTCCTGTGAGGAGCTCCCTGTAACCATCGAGATATATGCTTCAACAGGTACCATTGCCTGCTCTAAAGACCTTGTTTTCACTCTAGATTTTTCCATAACCGGCTCAAATGGCTGTTACACATGAAGAGTAGTTCAATATACACAGATTGTCGACAAATGGAATACGTAATGAAAAAAAGATGGCATGAGATAATTCACATATATGATGCCTGGCTACATGGCAGTGCATAATTCACATATATGATAACTGGCTGAAAAACATGGCGTTGCATAATTCACATATCTGATATAGAAAGCAAACACGAGGCATTCACACAAAGCATGTCTAATCTAAGCAGATGGCATGGCAATGCAAGACACCATATGCATGATATGAGCAATATAACCCAGCCAAGTTAGAGCATGCACCTCTGGGGGGGGGATATGACTGGTCATCTGTCTCTGAATCCTCCTCTGAGGAGCTATCTATAACTAGCAAGAAATCTGCATCGACAGGTAGCACTGACTGCTCAGAAGACCTTGTTTTCACTCCAGATTTTCCCATGACCGACTCAAATGGATGATGCACAGGAAGAGTAGATGAATGTATAAACATTGTTGACAAATGGAATACATTATGGAAAAAATATGGCACGATACAATTCACATATACGATGACTGGCTAAACAGGATGGCATTGCATGATTCACGTATATGATGCTTGGCTAAAGAAGATGGCATTGCATAATTCCCATATACTCCCTCCGTTCCTAAATATTTGTCTTTTTAGATATTTCAAATGGACTACCACATACGGATGTATATAGACATATTTTAGAGTGTAGATTCAGTCATTTTGTTCCGTATGTAGTCACTTGTTGAAATCTCTAAAAAGATAAATATTTAGGAATGGTGGGAGTATGATATAGAAGCCAAACATGTGGCATTCACACAAAGCAAATCTCAACTAAGCTGATGACATATAAGATGGATAATGTAAGCAATGCAAGGCGCCATATGCATGATATGACCAACATCGGCATGCCAGGTTAGAGCAAACACCTCAGGTGGTAAACAGGCGTGGTCGGCTCCTTCTGAATCCCCATCTGAATAGTTATCTTCCT